>NC_034414.1:4306290-4358260 GCF_002078875.1 Numida meleagris | reverse complement strand
CTCTCTGTCTCTCTCTCTCTCTCTCTGTCTCTCTCTCTCTCCTACTCTGTGCGTGCACACGCCCCTACTCTACTCTGTTCAACATTTCCTGATAAGTGTAATTTTTATTGTGTAAAAGGTAAGGCTAAACACAGGAAGCTTGAAAACTCTGAGGAAGACTACAACTGTTTGAATAACTGAAGGAAGTTCCAAGAGGGAAAACTCTTCTTTGTGTTTCTTTTTCAATGGAGAATGATTATAGATGCTCTAAAGTAGTGCATTCTGAATTCAAGGACATTCCTGCAATTGAGGAATCCTTTTAGGCCACTTATGCCCCTAGAAATGTCATGAAGCTTAATTATATCAGCTTGAGAAAGTACTAAATACCTAGGACCAAGTTCCTGCATTGAGGTGTAAAAAAAAAAATAAAAAAAATTTCTTCTTCCTTTGTGTCTTGGAAAATGTAGCAGTGGTACAAGGTAAGTGGTACAACACCAAGAGATTCCTGCTAATATCCCTGCTAATGTATTTTCAATTCAGTTTTACAGCCCTGAAAAAGTTAGGTTGTTCTGAAGTTCCCACAAACTCTCAGACTTCAAGATCTTCTCAGAGAGAACAAAATCAACTGAGTTTCTTATATGTGACAATTTTTTTGCTCTTTGGTGCTTACGTCCTTGCTTATTGTAGACTGTAGACGTTTTTAAAAGCAACTTGGTGCTATTTTAATTTGATAAGGGTGTATTAGGATTTTGATCAAGTCAGAAGAAAGATTAAATGGTTCTGTGTAAAGATTTCTCTATTATTACTCCAAATTTCTATCTTATATGGATATATACATATCATATTCATATGTATGTGCATATGAGTCTTATATGGTTCAAATTCAATTTTAAGTGAAGTTTTACCATTACATTAACGTTATAACCATCTTTTCATGGATTTCTGCTATTTTACTGATACAAAATATTTAATATCTGAAGTAAATTTCTTCCTGTTGCTGACTTGGTTAACCAGTTCATTTTGCTCTGTTGCTAATGTAAAATGTAATCTTCTGTTATCTGGTACAGGAAACAAATTTGCACATATATAAGTTTCATATTGAAAGCTCATAGTGTCACATTCAGAGCAGATGTGAATGAATTTGTACTACTTACTATGAAGTGGGATCTTGTTAAACCAAATATAGCTGTACTGTTTGCCCATGTCAAACGCTCTTCTCATTCGCTATTCCTTGTGCATGGAACCTGCCATTTGATCCTCAGGGTACAAGCAACACTTTGTCATCATTTCCTTGTCAGTAGTACAAGGTAGTGTTACTGTTTATAATGCCTTGATGACCAGTTTTGCAAAAAATCATTGCTTTTAGCTGCTGACCCTGGACAGTGTAAAGATCAAGAGCATCATTTGCTTGCATGCATTTGTGAACAGATCCCATGCCCCTGTGCAATCAAGCCCAGACAGAAGTAGCGTAAAGATATGCCAGTACTGAAAAGCTACTTACAGTACGGATAGAGCTGATCATCTAACAGGAGGATTGAGGACAGTAAAAGGAGCTTCCTGCATGCAGCTAAGAACGCCTGCAGTAGGTTCAAGAGTGAAAACTTGTTTCAGTCCCACAAAGACACAGTGACAGATGAAACATAGCTCCTCCTGGATAAGGGAGCTCTCTCAGGAACAGCTCTCAGGAGTTGAAGCAGAGGTAGGACTGGAGCCAAGAACACAGCAGAGATCCAGATCCTACTGATTCTGTGACTTCTGCCTTTTCTACTCACAACTGTCATAAGCAAAAGCTAGGAAATTTGGCAGCTCTTCTATAAGCTTACCCTGAGGTTTATTTCCTGTAATTTCTAACTTATGTTTCATGTTCGATACCAAATCTATCTTTCTTATTGCTTCTGTTATGGAGAAATAGAAACATACTCCTGTGTTCTTACTTTCTTATGGACAAGAGCCTGCCAGAGATTGGAGTGTTACTCAAAAGTATATTTTGTATTGTTCTCTTATTGCTTACCCACAGCATATGAGAGAATGCAACTTCATCTAAAGCAAAAATTGTAAGGATGATATGTTTCTGGTGATAAAATTCTTACCAAAGGTGTATTTCTCAACAATTTTGTACCATCGGTTATAAAACGTGGAAGATCCTGTCAAAGCCATTGACCTCAGTATAACTCCTTATGTAGGCCTCAATAGTTGTACATGAGAATGCTTATAACATTTCATTCTTTGCCATGCTTTGTGCTACAACAGGGTGAAAGAGTGCTAAACAAATCTAGAATAACAAAGTAAAACACATTAATTGGATCAGATTTGATATACAGTTAAAATATCTTTAAAAATTCCAGTGCAACGAAAATTATTCAAGCAAATAAATGCAGACAAATTCATAAAATGGGCAAAAGCTGTTGCTGTTAAATAGTTAATCTAGACCAGCCTTCAAACCCCTTCACAGCTTCTCCTAAAAGGAACAGAACATTTTATCTTTCAGAGGCAGCAACGAAGACTGTGATGTTATCTTTCTAACAGTACAGCTTTGAACTGTGACATTTGTTCTGACTTCCACATCCATTCCTACGCTTAGCTTTGTGCTGAAAGAGGTCTTCATTAAAATCTGCAGATATTCTTTTGTCACTGCAATCCAACCTTTACCTTGAGGCTTTCTTTTTCCCTGCAGGAGAGTGTTTTTATGAAATTGGGTCCATTGAATTTCATGATCACTTCTGAAAGCAAAGAGCATTTTATGATAGCTTAATCTCTGCAAGAAAGAATATACGTTAACAGAAGGGATCTTACCAATGTGGACGCAAATATTTTTAAATTGATTGCGTATTAATGCTGTAAGACATTATTTGAGGACACAAAGGTGAACATTTGAAGTATATTCTAACCCCATCTAAACTCAGATTTTTCTAATGATTTTATTGGAGCCTGGATTCTGCCTCCTTCTTCACTTAGAAAATAACTGATAAATATATAAAAATGTGAGTAAAAGGTGCTTTGCTTTTATTCAGCATAGTGAGTGAGTACAAGTGCAGGGTATCAGACAGGGGAACAGAACAGAAATAGAACAGAAAAGAGGAACGCTGCATCGTACCAGTGCAGTGCATCTCTTGAGCTAGTATTTGAACCTGAGCGCAGAAGAGAAGCTTCTGGGCAGCAAGCGCACAGTTCACAAGAGGCTTAAGAGGTGTAGTTTAGCCATGCTATCTATAATTAGGAAGTAGTAATGGAGAAGCATAAGCATATTTACTGAGAAGAAATATAAGAGATGAAGGGTCGTTTCTCCTCAGTTCTCCTTTTCCCTAAAATAGATCCAGCTGTTACTACTTGTCTTCATTTAATCAACCTTTACAAGCAACCAATTATTTTCTCTGTTTCCGTCCCTTCTTTCTCAGTCATGTTTCTGATGATTGCTTCCAGTACTTTTCCATGTATAGGAGTCTGTGAAGAAAAAAACCTTAAAATCTGGTGTGCTTCTCTTCCTTCCTTATTCTGTTTTAAAGAGAAAGTAAAAGAGCCAAAGCAGAAGCAGACAGCCAGGAAGAGAATGTGGAGAATCTTGTGAGTGGTTTAGCATTTGAAGTGATGGGGAAAAAGAAAATAACATGTTTTCAGAAAACAGAAGAAGCCAGGTAGCTACACAGCTATGACACAAATATTTTTCATGAAAGCTTTCTAAAAGAAGTATTTCAAAACACCTTCCTTCATTCCTAGAAACAATTTTCTGAGCATTCCAATTAACACTTTTACTCAGCCTTTCCGTTCTATCAAGTAAAGCAGTTCTTGAGTTACCACAGAACAGTGCACGGCTGAACAGTGCAGTGTATAATGCCTGGATTAAAGTCTTTCCTTTGTTATAAGTAATTACAGGGTGTCAAGCTAATGAGGAAAAAAGATTACCCATGCTTAATGAGAGGAAACTATTGGAACAATTCCATAAGATAGAGAACCTGTAAGATGACTGTGAAAATTATGATTCATACTTTTAATTTTCTTAATTAGTTTTCATTTTCTGAGCTGTCCTCTTGGTGTAATAAACACAGCACTACATTTAAAGCCCCTATTTATCTCTCTTGTGGATCTTCCAGGATGTTTCCATGACAACATCACTCTAGTCCATCAAAACAATGAGCAGGAACCTTGTGAGTCCCTGACTCAGCGTCTCGTGGCTGGTAGCCTACTGGTGAGAAGCATGGGGCCCATTGCTGTTCTAGCTGCTCTTTGCGGCCTTTTGATGCTTTTACCTTCTGCTGGATTCAGGAGAATTACTGAACAGGGACAGTTGTTAGAAGAAGATGTTTTTAATGTGGGATTTTTTGAATTTCACTGATTCCTGTAAGATGGACGGATAGTATTATGTTTCAGTCAGGGAGTTTTGTTGCAGGAGCAAGAAGGGAAACAAATTCCAAGGACAGCAGTCTGTGATAACTTCCATTTGCTGTAGAGAACGCTAATCCACAGCAGCCCTTAAGATTGTACATTTCTCCCACTTTCTGTCGTTGGCTGGCAGACTGATTCTCCTGCTCTTTCCTGCCTCACACCTGCTCCAGGAATGCTTATGGGAAGAGGAACAAGAGCCTAGTGGCAGGGGCCTGTCCTTCCCCACTTCTGTGCTGGGCCACAGGAGAGAGCAGGTGATGCAGGACACTGGGTATCCAGCACAGCTCCTAGCTGAGATGTCAGATATCATCTCCACGTTGACAGCGGGATTTGTTTTGCAGTGTGTAGAAAGTGAGTCATCTATATTAAAGAGCATCTAAAAAAAATCACAAGAAACTACACCAGTCCTTTTTATATAAAAGGATAAATAGAGCATTTTATTAACACTTTTTGCAGCAACAAAAGTGACACAGTCCACACCTTTTTCATTAAACACAGCAAAAGCTATTGTCACATTTTACATCACTTTGAGGCACAAAGCAAAATATCTTTTTCTTAAGGTTAAGGTATGATTTGCATTAGAAAAAGAAAGAAAGAAAAGGAGAAGAAACAATCCTCAAGTTGTATATTGCGGTAGCAGGGTTTCCAATCACTAGCACGATACAATGAAAAGACCAAGAATCCAGAATGGTTTATTACATACAATAATAATCATTTGATTGAATTAGGAAATGGATCATTGTTGTCATTTTAGAGTATTAAGAAGTGGTCTGGTGTTGCTAACTTCAGTTTGGTTCAGTTTGGTTTAGTCCCAACAACCTCAAATATATACAACAAGCTCAATGAAGATTAATATATAGACTAGAAGATTATGCACTTTGTAATGCATTGCACTTATTGCTTGGTACACTAATGTTGCAGTCACTGTTGAGTTATGCTAAAAAGACAAGCATGATGCTTATTGGCTTCTTTCAACCCAACACTAGTTATTTGCCACTTTGGTTTATTGTGAGTTTATATTCAGTATCCATTATTAATAGGTTTAATTGAAAGACAAATATGTTTTTTTTTTATTTCAGGGATTTCTAAAATAGGAACATTTTCTATAATTATAGTATTTTTAATAAACTTATATCTATGTATATAACTGGCACAATGTGTAAAAATATGAATGCTATTAAGGGAAGCATAAGGGTTAAATTGTTCTCTGTTTCTTTTATTGGTTTCAAAATATTCTGAAAAACAAATACATCCTTTTTCATAGGGCTACTTGCTCATAGTAAATTTCTCTTTGGAATTTTTTTATCAGACTATATATTTTTCTTGTTTATATTGTGTTATTTTTTTCTCTTTAAAGACCCGGTGACAAAGTTGGAAGATATTGCAAAGAAAAGAGTAATAAAGCTTACTTTTTGATATAGAGATTTGACAGTCTGCATGAATAGTCAGACTTAACATTACAGTTTTTTGTATTAGTTGATAAATTCAGGGAAGAACATGACAAGGCCTATAATTTCATAAGAATCTGTGCAGAATAGAAATAAGAATTTGTGCCCAAACATTCAGTATAAAACTCCTAAATAATTCCATTATTCATCACAGAGTAGCCTGCAGCAAGTAATCACAATAAACAAACAATATGCTCTGTATGTTCGTTTAGGCTTGATACAATTACCGTTAAAGGAACTGGATCAATCCCCTGTAAATGCCTGGGACTCAACCTTTCTCCTTTAAGAAAGTTCTTGTCTTAGGCTAAACATACAATTCCTACATTGCACTGAGTAAACATTTGTATTTAACACAATCTCTTTCAATACAGTGTAACAAATATATAAGTGCATTTTTAACGATCAAGTAATTTTGGCTTTCTAAAAAGAGCATTAGATGTGCCAACTTGGTTGCTTAGTTGTGCTTTACTCCGTACTTAGGAGTTTTAGCTCTTGTGTACTGTAAGTATCTAATTGCCCCTATAGTTTTGACCAGTAAACCCTTAAAACTCTAATGTTTATTGAACAAATATAACCTAATGAAAGTGATGACATGTCACAACTCATACAGATTGCACTTTAATGGATTTTTTTTACAGTAAGACCTTCCTGTTTGATATGTTTATACCACATTTTATTTCTGTGTGCAAACAATCACAATGAATTTAATCACAAGCACTACAAAATATACCCAATATGTAGGTTTGTTATGAATAATCTCCTTCCTTGTAGTTGTATGAGTCTAGTACTTCCTGTTGTACAAATTCCTCTTTTTTCTCCCAACCATTAGGCCAGCCACCGTTGACCTGGGTTGTAGCACCATACGACTTGGTGGTACCATAATTTACATAATTCTGAGTAATGTCCCCTGTCTCTTCAGCTAGTTCATCTTCATGAATGAAGCCACATTTCTCTTCACTTGTCTGCTCGGGGTCTGCCCAGGGTTGTTTCTCTCCTGAAGCAAATATGCCATAGAATATAACACCTCCATAATGAACTAAAGCAGCAATGAGGAAGACATATTGCCACTCTTCACGTGTCTGTAAAGAAGAAATTTGCTAAATCAGACCAGTGCACACACTTATCTAACTCTTCTGAGCTGAAAGATTTAAATCGGCGGTTGAGGCTATGATGGCAAAACTAAAACATTTATGTGTCCAATTTGCAATTACTTACATACATCTTCCTCTGAAAATTACTATTCATTAGCCTACAAAAGCATTGAGCTTGTGAGCATATAGTGAGTGCAGCATTCTTCAAATTTGCAGGTTCCTGAATGGTCTCTCCTAGAGGTCTCAGTCAGTAACACGGATATTCTGAGTAAGTTGTGTAATGAAAAGATCTTTTTTTAAAGACGAATTGTATTAAACTGGAAGATTTGAAAACTGCATTCCCACTCACCTTGTTCTTTGTCATTGCTCCAACAATTATAGGGCATACCATTCCAGACAAGGTCCCGACTCCATTAGAAATCCCCATTAATATGCTGGCATACCTTGGGGCAATGTCTAAGTGGTTGACATTGAATCCTGCAATGCAAACATCAGCAAACATTTATGCCATAACCAGAGCAATAGTACAGTTCTGCAAAGAAATGTAAAGTAATTCACTCGACAGTTTTACTTAGATGTATTTCAGCTATTTATTTGTTTTTATTTTTCTCTAAAAGGCTTACAATACCTAAACATCTTACAGATTCTCATTTTCTTTTAAAAAATATTATAAAAGGATACCAAATATAATTTTCTTCCCCAAACGGAAGTTCTTAAAAACATCCCAGTAGCGATAGATAAACCAGAAGAGATTTAGATAGGGATAAAGTCTGTATTTTCAGATTGTCATTCGTGAGCTTATCACACTGCCAGTAACGTGTTATTTCTTCTTCCTGCCTGTGCTACTTCCATTTAGTATTGCCCACGTTTTTCATTCACACCAACTAGCAGAAGAGAGTTCCCTACTGTTCCTGAGTGGTAGAAGAAAGGGAGTAAAAAGAGGCTATCTATAAATGATTTATAATCATGCTTACAATCTTTTATTGTTTCCTTGCATTAACAATACCTTGATCTTGTTGAAATGTATACAGTAACTATTTAAAATATCTTGAAAAACCTCCTGGTTCTATATAAAGTGACTGAAGTGGTTGTTCCCAGAGTAAGCACTTCAGTAAGTGAAAGCAGAAGCCAGTTCATTGGATATCAAAAGATAACAAGAAGATAAAAGGTAGGCATTAATACAAGGATAGCTAACTGTTAGAAAATAAGACACTCTTCATGTTTTATGAAAAAGCATTGAATAATACACAGATGAAAAAAATGGTAAAAGGTCAATATCTAAACAAAGACATATACGTAGATATTTGTGCATAATATGAGTTCATTTGTGTTGTATGTTTAATTTTGAGAAAATCCCATGGTGAACATGAGCACCCCCTGGAAAAGAAAATTTATTTTGCTGCACTACATGTGGAAAAGATCGATTATTTCAACAGCAAAAAAAAAAAAATATATATATATATATATATAAGACCTGGTATGGATTGTGGTTTGCCATGATCACATATAATATTTGGAATTCAGAGATTTCTTTAAATTATTGTCAATTAATAAAAACCAAATGAAGTGTTCTGTCTCTTAATAAATTATTTTATCTTAATAACAGCAGTATAATCTTACCAGATATGGCGAATCCACTAAAGCCTACAGCAAGCACTAGGAATGAAATAGCCACTCCTTTACTGTGAGAATATCCCACCACCAGAAGAAGAGTTGCTTCCATACCAAAACCTTGGGAAATTGTAAAGAAAACCAGGCATCAGATTTAATACCCTCTCAAGTATTGCAGACTTTAGGATGTGGTAATATTTCATAAGAGACAGATGCAAAATGTTATCCCAGAGTGGAATATAATCAGGCATTTATTTCCTCCCTAAAAAGCACATGTTCTTGCTATGTCCGATAATCCATATTTTATTGTTTGTGTGCTTATTGTTACTTGCTGCCAGTTTTAAACTCAAAACCTGTAATTAGGCAGGCACTAATGGGAGTATACACTCAGTCCATGATGAGCTGTAAAGCTCTCATCACTGCCACGATTCAGCTCATGTAAGTTTAGCCTCTGAGAGATTAGGTCTGAAATCTGGGCTCTCAGTGCAGAGGGCATTCATGTTAGTATCAAAGACTCACTTAGAAGGTACTTGTAAGCAGATTAACCCCAAAGAGCTCACCTGCTCCTGTAATACTCTAAATGCTTTTAGAAGGATCAAACATGTCTTTTGAAATTGGACATAGGAACAGATGTGTTTATTTTAATTTATGAACCTCATCTGCAACAGAAAAACCAAAGTACTATGTTGTGTGTGTGTAAAACCATGCCATTTCTTTAATGTACACAGCATACTGTGTGGCTACTAGATCTGTACAAGAAACTTTTCTGATAAGGTAAGAAGCCTTACCTCCACAGTTCATTATCTTTCTCACAGTGGTGGTGGAAAGAATCTGTTTGCTTCTTAAGAAGTCTGCAATTTGTCCCCCAATAGGAACAATAATTGTCATCACTAAATGCGGCACAGCAGATAAGATACCCACCTAAAATAATGATGAGCAATAGCAGAGTATAAACAACAAGAAAACTGTCATTTTTCATTTTCAGAACCATTCAGATAGTATGTAATTGTTTCTCTTCAATCTCAGATGATGTTTTCAAACTAAGATTTTATTAAGCTTGGTTTATTAAATGAGAAAAGCTAGCGAACATGAGTTGTTGTATTTCCTGAAGAGCAGCCAGATTTTTAAGAACATCCAATGCTTTGACACTTTATGTTTATAAATTGTTTTCATAGTTTAGATTTAAACCAGTAGCTTTTTTTCCCCTGACTTTATAGCTTTTCCTTTTCAGAAAATTTATGATCAAATGTGTTTAGCCAAATTGCTGCGTTTCTGTTGGTGGTGGGCTTGGCACAGCATTGCCCAGCAAACCTAACACATCCAGACCTCTGAGGTCTGCAAAAATATTCCCTGTGGATCACCCTCATGTGGGGACACAAGAAAGGCTATTCAGAACAGGAGCTGAAGAGCAAGATAAATGACAGATAATGTTTCAAGTGTAACAAAGCTCCTTAAGATAAATACAGCTAGGTTTAAAATTTCACTATATACAATTCTAAACAGTCAGTAGGCTGGCCTGAAGACACAAGTACCTAAACTACTGGATTTTTGCTTTACCTATTAATATGTTACACAAACACCAAGTTGGGAGGGAGTGTTGATCTGCTGGAGGGCAGAAAGGCACTACCTGAGGGGACCTGGATAGACTGGATCAATGGGCCAAGGTAAACTATGATTTTCAATAGGGGCAAGTGTCAGGTGCTGCATTTTGGTCACAGTAACCCCAGGCAACCCTACAGGCTTGGGGAGGAGTGGCTGGAAAGCTGCCTGACAGAAAGGGACCTTGGTGTGCTGATGGACAGTCAGCTGAATATGAGCCAGCAGTGTGCCCAGGTGGCCAAGAAGGCCAATGGCATCCTGGCTTGGATCAGGAATGGTGTGGTGAGCAGAACTAGGGAAATCATCTTGCCCCTGTACTCAGCACTGGTGAGGCCCCACCTCAAGTACTGTGCTCAGTTTTGGGCGCCTCAGTACGGAAAGGACATTGAGGTGCTGGAGCAGGTCCAAAGAAGGGCAACAAGGCTGGTGAAGGGCTTGGAGAATATGCCCTAGGAGGAGAGACTGAGGGAACTGGGGCTGTTTAGTCTGGGGAAGAGGAGGCTGAGAGGAGACCTTATTTCTCTCTTCAAATACCTGGAATATGATTGCAGTGAGAGCGGGGCTGGTCTCTTCTCACTGGTGACAGGACAAGGGGAAATGGCCTCAAGTTGCGCCAGGGGAGGTTTAGGTTGGATATCAGGAAAACTTCTTGACAGAAAAGGTTGTTAAGCACTGGAATGGGCTCCCCAGGGTGGTGGTTGCGTCACCATCCCTGAATGTGTTTAAAACTGTTTGGATGTGGTGCTCAGGGACATGATTTAGTGGTGGGTTGTTAGAACAGTATGGTTAGGTTGTGGTTGGACTTGATGATCTTGAAGGTCTCTTCCAGCCTGAGCAGTTGTATGATTCTGTGATTCTCTGATGTTTATCACTGAACTCGAGAACATATTGATATTGGAGTGAAATTCTAAATAATGTATTTTCCATCCTGATGAAATTATCATAAATCATTTACTCTTTTACTTTGATCATCAGGTGTAGTGCAATATATAGAAAATGGTCTTCAAAGCGAGACACCAGTTTGATCCAGTTCCAGTCTTCGAAGATGGGGATATTCTCAATCTCACCCTCATTTTAAAGGCGGCTTTTTTGTTATATTAGAGCAGGCTCACAAGCTTAGCTCAGAGGGACAGATTTTGAGAAATTAATTTTTATTCTGAAGCCCATCTTTAAATCCAGGCTGGTTTTACATAATTTTGACAATATCCCTTATTACTTCAACACTTTGGTAACTGCTCAGAACACAAAAATTACTACTTGTAGTGGAAATGCAAAGTCATGGCTTGAACCAGTGATTGAGCACCTGGTGGGAAGGAAGGGCCAGCCCAGGGGAGCTCAGGTGCATGCAGTGTACCTGAGTGACTGGAAGGGGTGGAGCCAGGATCCACCTGGAACACCTCTGCTGTTATTGCTGCATTTTCTGTTGCATTACACCACTATATCACAATTTAGAGTGGTTCAGTACCTCCTAGAATGTCAAAAGGATGTGAATACCTGAAAAGTGCAAGTCCTTACAACTTTCAGAAGGGGAAAATATACATTAGTAGAAAGCTTAATTATCCTCATGAGCTTTGTTTGATTATGCCCCTTTGAGGGGCTAATCAAAAATTCATATGAATGAAGTGGAACATTGGATCATCCCTAGATGTCATGTTTTCCTGTCAACTATTTCTTTTCCTAAGTAAATAAAGGGTGCAGCTCCCCCCGCATTAAAGGGAGGTGTAGAAAGGTGATAAGTTGGCAGGGACTTCAAGTCCTAATGCCCTGATAAAGCAGGTTCCCTACAACAGGTTGCATAGGTAGGTGTCCAGATAGGTCTTGAGTATTTCCATAGAAGAGAAAGAAGGCAGAATGCAGAAATTCTTGTGCATATTTGTGTGGAACTTCCTATGTTCCAGTTTTTGGCTATTGCTACTTGTCCTATTGCTGCACACCACTGAAAATATTCTGGTCTCGTCCAATTGCCTCTTGCACTTTAGATGTTTATAAACACTGATTGGTTCCCCTCTGTCTTCTCTTCTCTAGGCTGAACAGACCCAGGTCTGTCAGCCATTCCTCCTACAGGAGATGTTCCAGGCCCTTTGCCTTTGCTATTATTTCACACATAGATGCGGGCAAATGGACCAGCAATCAGGAAGGATAAGATCAGTAACCTACAAAGAAAAACCACATGAAAATGCAGAATGCTTATATTTCCTTCTCCCTCTAAATACCACAAATGTGACTCTGCTTCCTGCTTAGTGAAGATAAAAGGCTTAGCTTATTCTTACATACCTTGCTTATTTCAAATCCAAATACTTCCTCAAAGTAAGCAGGCTGACTAATAAGCAACAAGTAGAAAGTCCAGCTTCTACAAAAGTTTGCAACAATTATTGCATAGACTGGCATAGATGTAAAAAATTTTCTCCATGGAGTTTTGTATTTCTGAAATATAAAAAGGGGGATGCAGTCAACATCTTGATCAATAGCAAATATCTTGCTTCCCTTTTCCTACTTATTTCCTATTATCTAGCAAGTTAATTCATACACAATTCTATGTACTTGAATTCCAGCAACTTTAGTTGTCCTAAACTACATGCATCCACTTTTGGATGCTTCAAATTTTTTATAAAAAAACATAAAAAATTACACAATACACAAGTGGAGAAACTAAGTGATTCTTATCTGTACCACAAAATTCAGTTACAAATGCTGTTCGCTCTATAATGTAAACATGAATATACAATGCCCAAAATAATGTCTCTGTAAAAGAAGTCTGCACTTCTACAGTACAACTGCATAATTCTAACCACATTTATTTTAATCATGTATTTTAGCATCTAGATCTCAATCCCCCAAATCTGACTTTAGTTTCTACCAAGTCTCAGCTAAAGCTGTTTGGTCAATATATTTTATTTTGCTTTATGACTTTTTTTAAATGAATTGCATAATGAAAAAAGATGACAGATGGGCAGAACTACAATCCTGCTGAGTCCAAGCACCTCTCTGTGAACTCAGGATTCTGCCCATCTGTGTTGATCCAGGTGCAGGATCCGGACTCCAATGAGTGTCTGAAAATTGCCTGAATACTGAGTTTCCTTCAAAGAATTCCAGCCCACTGGATAGACTTATGCCAAATTTATATACCTATTGAATTACATTGAAGTGAGTGCTTGGGAAGAATTTCAGATTAAATATTTTAGAAGCAACTCAACTGCTGACATAAACTAATCACTTCCAAAGAATGTTTAATGAAAAGCAATAATAATAAAAGCAGAAATATCCAACTCCTGTTAGAACTGTACAGACATCCTTTGAAATACTTCATGTAAGATTTTCAAAAGCACTTGGGCATATGAAAACCTAAATGCTGCTGAATAATATTAAAAGTCAACCCAGAAACTACCTCCAGAACATTTTAAGATGTCAGCAATATAAAAATAATATTGATAATATTTCCAATTCCCTATTTAATCTAGATCAAAGTTTTTTAATTAGAGGACATTCCTGAGGCTTGATAGCATGACTCCAGCAGAGTTATCAGTGTAATGGGGGATGTTCTTATGAATCTACTAGCATGTTCTATTTCAGCTTGCAGTCTTTCTTGAAAAGCAAATATAGAGTAGACAAGATTTGCTTTTTCTGATGTTCTGAGATCCTCAAGAGACCCTGGGTAGAGCGTTTCCTCTAGTTTCATCTTAAGATGATGAAAACAGTTCAGAAGGGGATAAATAGGAAGGAAATGAACTGCTTGAACTCAAGGTAGCATGGAAGTCTCAAAAAGCCTTCAATTCCAAATGTAATTCTAGGTTTAGCTCTAGTTCTTTTTTTTTTTTCCATGTTTTGGAATAGAGAAAGATCAGGCAAAAATTCCATGACTGACCCTCTGGCATCTCTGTTCTTCTCATGCAGAAGCACCATCCAGCAAGAAACCCATCAGTAGATGTCAGACCTTCCCCTGTCCCCCCTGCCCAGAAATGTTCAATTGTCTTAAAATATCCAACATGCTGCTACTTTTATGTTGATTCCTTTTGGTTTTGTTTGTTTTTTATTGTTCCTATCTGATAGGACATAAGTGTATGAATAATATTCTTACTTCCATTGCACCTAGTAGGTTGGCACTCTCTCCAATGCTTTCTTCTATGTATCGCCTTTCTTCGTCTGTAATCGTAGGATGCTTTGCAGGGCTCTCATATGAAACCAAAAGCCAAAACATATACCAGACTATACCAAAACTCCCTTTGGAATGAAAAGAGAGACTTTCAAAAGAAATGCACAGTGAAGTAGCAAAGAAGAAAATCTGTGGGTAATAGTAACATCTGCCATTTAAATTTGTTACAGCTTCTCTATCAAGTCATTGTAGCAGAGCCAAATCTTGCAAAAAAACATTTCTGCAAAATGCTTGTGGAGATGTACCACAATGATGAATTCTGTTTCATTTACAGAGTGACTTCACTGTATGTGAATATTATTTATATTCCAACATTAATTTATACTAGGCAGTGAAACAGGTCCCATCTCATGTAAATGATGGTCCATTCTGCTTTAAGCCACTATTATTTGATTACTGCACTACATTTTATTTTTTTTCTACCTTCAAAGGACAAAATTGTGGCACTGTTTTCAACATAGTCACATACCTTGAGTAGTTTTATAGTTTTCTGTGACATTTCCCCTTAATTCACATCAATTTACACTGCAGATAGAACAACATTGGGCCATTTCTTTTTCTATAAGTGTAATTTATTGTCACAGAACTACTGTCAGTAGAGGGATGTACTCTTCACTTACAGTTCTGTAAGTGTGATGTTACCTCTGAGAATCTGAGATTCTACAGATCTGCATAGCAGGTTGCACTTCTACTACAAGTGATGAAGGTTTTTCCGTTCTCATTTAATAAGGTTGCTCTCCTTTAAATTTTGTTCTTTTGTTTTATTTCTCAACAGTGTATTTTTGGATTATGGCGACACTTCTTTTTTGGGGGGCCTCTTAACAGTAGCTTTTGCTTCTCTACATGGGATTGAGTAAGGTCATGCAATACTGAAGTGAGATGAGAAGAAGTGCATACCATACACATAAAACACTGAAGACCACCCCGTATATTGCACTAGAATCCCAGCTAAAGGCATTGCAATAACAGCTCCTGCATAGGAACCTACAAAACAAGATGCGTATGGATGAAAAGGGGGAAAACTTCAGTCTCAAAGTACTTTTATTTTACAAATGAAAGAAAGACAAAAATGGAAAGTTACTTACCACAAAAGGAAGTGGTTGCTAATCTACTTCTTTCTAATGGGGGGGCCCACTTGCTCCAAATACCGTGGCAGGCAGGGTAGGTGACCCCCTGGGGAACGGGTGTGCCACAAGTTAGCTAATGTTGGTCAGTCAGGCAGTTCATTCTTTTTGCATGAATTTTTGTTTTAACACGGCTACAAACAAGATACTGAGAATACTTTGCATTTCTATAGTGAAGTCTGAGCACAGCCTTAGAAAAACTTCCATTTCTATTAAAGTTGCAGTGGCTATTTTTGGGGGACTAATGGTACGGATATAAAACATCATTCTTTTTTGCTCTGCATCCCAGCTTCCAGGACAGAATAGTGAAGAATTGTAAAGAAAGAATCTAAACTCACACGTATCAGAATCAAAGGAGGGATGAAAATACAGACTCTTCAGAATCTTTCTAATGCTGGGCTCAGTTCTGCAACCCATAGTTTTTGTGGCCTTCTAACATTTTTTGATGGCCTTCCAACACTTCAAATATAATCTAGCAAATAGAGTTTCCTTTTCCATTGCTCGAAAACAATCAAATAAGATCAATTAGAGTTTAAAACTATAATATCAGAAGTTATTCACTATCTTCAATGAACCTTTTTGAGCACTTAAAGAATTGGGTGGTGTTTGCTGGCTTGATTTAAAAGGAATTACATGTTATGTCTTTCTTCAAAACCACTCTTTAACTCATAATAGAAAAACTACGAAGAAATCACTGCATCTTACAGTGTTGAAATCTTAGAAGGCGTAATATAAAATATGCTGTACTTTTGCACAAAATTCATGCTTGAGAATAACTGCGGTGCCAGAATAGTTATATACAGCCACTTTTCTCTTAATTTAATATTTTATTCCCTCTGCAAGAAGTATGAGAATGTTGAGTTTATCACTCTCATGTTACAAAAAGCTCTTCAAATGCATTCTCTTCAAAGATTTTATAACCATTTAATATTCACTTCAATCTTTGTTAACTTCAAAATAAAAAGAACTATGTAATCTTAAGACAACCATGATGTATTTTAATCCTTCTTCAAACAGTACTGCTTGAGTGTCTTACGTTTACCATTCCTTTAAACAGTATCACAGAAATTAGTGATGAAGGACCTATTTTATTTTGCAGTTAAGCACTTGATTCTGTTTCCTCCTTGTGGTCAAGCACAACTCTGTCCATGCAAAGCACTTTTCAGGAATGTTTCAATATTTACACACATAATTCAAGAACCCTAGTGCCAAGTCTTCTAACTTCCAGGCGCATTCTGCACCTTCTTTTTGAGTCTTTATAAAATGCATAAAATAAAATGAGCTCACACAGCAGAAGTGCACAGCCCTTAGAAAGAAGCAGGAATCTCCTGCCTGAAGTCTGAAACAAACAAATTTAGAAGACAAGCTCATTCTTTTCCCCTCTTCAGTCACTGTAAACCTCTAATTCATTTCATCAATAATATGGTCAGAGAAGCTATGAGAGAAGTTTCATTCAGTATTATAGATTTAGTCTGCAATGCTGGACAGCAAACAACTGTTGAGAATAGCAGCAGAAAGGCCTGTGCAGAACAAGGTTTCAGGAAAACTTCAGTGTTAATTCTTACTGGCTTCTCAGCAAGAGAAAACTTTGCTGCGTAAATAGGAAAAACAAATTGCTGTAACTGTTATCCATTGTGATAAAAATCAGGAGTAAATTGAAAAAAATTTTCTTCTTTTTATAAAGAGATGATGGCTGGTTAAAAGATAACAGTCTTTTGCTGGTAATTTTATTTTCCCATACCTCTACGAGGCCTTGCAGGATCCTGACAAAGATGACACACCCGTAATGCACCCTGGCTGCAGATGGTATCAACATGTTGAGGGAGGATGTCAGCAGTATAGCAGCACCGAATACTCTGCAAGGGTGGAAAAAAAAAATGTAAAGGAAGTAATTTCAATAATGTTCCAGTAGATTTATTCCATGTATGTTCACATACCAGTATAGATAAATGTATGAAATTTATGTAGGGAATATGCTAACTGCTGGACTTGATTAGCATCTACTTTCATTTAGTGTTATAATCTGCGTGATAAGACTCAGACCAAGCATAGACACATGCATCTATTCAGCCTAATGTCTTGAGTAAATATATCTTGTGCAGTCACATCTTTCTTACTCTTTATATAGCTCCACTCTTTCTTTTCCCTAATTTTTGCATTTCTTTTGAACAAATCTGATTCAATTCTCTAATATCTGGAGAAATTAGACCTGTTTTGTTAAAACAGATAACTGGGCAAAAGAGAAGCTCTTGCCAGTGCTCTAATCGTAAGAAAATGGCAATATGCATTCACTTCTTTTAAAGCAGAAGAGAACCCACTCTTAGAAATGCCAAAGCAGCAGGAAGAATTTCAAGCAGAGATAGTATGTTCTTAAACACAAGAGCATTTTCCATAGGGAGTAGATTATCCTTTCTCCTGGCCAGAAATATTGAATAATTTTGACTCTGGCAACTTCCCAACAATTGCCTTAAATAAAGTACATTAAGTAGTCTAAATACATGTGTGTTTTTGAAGGGCCGCTTTTAACTGCCCATATTCTTTATACAAAGTCATGTAATGCTAAGAAAAAATCCTGGAGATATTTTAATATAGGACATCATGGTATCTGATGTGGATCTGATTCAACAGAGCCCTTTAGTATTAGCATGTGTTCTTTAGAAGTTGGTACAGTGCCGTAAGTTAGTGAGAAATGGACCTTAGGTTAAGGAAGGAAGAAGCTGTGATAAGTTTCTAGAGAAAAACTCCTCCTGGATCCATCTGTTTTTTGTATTATCTGCTTAAAATTACAGCCTGATGCAAACCCTTAAACAGCAAGTTGACTATATTCCACCTCTAAAGTTTGAGAAATAAGAAATGACAGTTGGACAGAGAAATACTGCTTGGCTTATAGAGGAAGCTTCATTAAACAGCTTTAAACCTGGTCCCCTCGCTGTGTTCCCTGTGCTCCACATCTCATGGCAGACATGATCTAGCTCACTGTGCAGCTTGCTTCTGCCTTCATTTGGCAGCATGAGCAGTGCACTCACTGGGACTGACTGGTGTATGTGTTTGCATCTACAGGTTTCGCCTGACTTTGGTCTTTACTCTTGTTTCTGTATGTGTAAGTTGTTCTTTTGTAGCTTTGTGTCCGTGTATAGACTTGCTGGAGTAGATTCTTAGCTAGTATGAATCAGTGCAACCCTTTTTAAGTTGCTGTTCTTGTCAAAATCATGCTAAGATAGAATATAAAAATTGCTATCTCTATGTAAGGATGAGATCTTCAAAATTATGTTATATAACTGTTTCTTCAAGGAAGCTTAGTCTAGTTTTTCAATTCTGCGTCTGGAATCAGCTTCTGTTTGCCACAGTTAAAAGTTGTGTTTACCAGAATTGCTTTGTTCTCCTGCTCACTGAAGAGAAGCTGTTTCCTTGAACCTGTTCCTTCTAGAAAATAAAGTAACATGCAATTCAGAGAATGATCTGAGATGTACATCTTCCAAATGAAAATCTTGCCTGTATTTAATCACACAAGTACTAGTGAACATTCAGTTACACTGAGGAGCAGATAACATTGAGTTCTTTCATTATATGAGTGTCAGTTCTCTCTCAGAGCCATGATTTACCAAAATCTTTCTCAAAAACAGATCCATCACTTTTTTCCAAATACCTATGGAATTTAGGTTAGAATAAATTTGAATTAAATTATGATTCTTGTCAGAAATGTCTATTTTATTTTCTTAAATGCAAATTAAAATCAGTGCCATTACTTTAGTGCATGGCTACTGAAGTGAGCCAGTTTCCTCTGTAGCTCGCAATCAATGGCAAACACATCTTCTTCCACTTGGTTTGCATTTCTTTGCATTTCTTCATGCACTTCTGTAAGTAAATCAGTATTTTGCCTTGTTACATTTATTTCCCCCCCACACCATTACTAAATTCTTCTTCCTAACACAATATTGTGATATGCTTCTGTACTATTGATACTATGATTTGTTTACATTTTCTCCTCATCCTAACTACTCAGGCATTCATCTGCATAAATCTGATTAAAAAAAGATCAGACAAATTACGTATGTTAAGCCATGTTTTTCAGTAGGATCCTCCTGCTTCCGTAACAAACTGACATGTGGTGTTCCATAATTGTACTTATTGCAATTGAAAATGGGCTATATTCATTTCCAGACAAACATGATTCTCTTTGAAGTCAGACTTTAGCCTTCAAAGGGACAAATATTCCTTCCTATCCAACACTGCACTGCTTTTTTATACATGTATGTTTGTCCTCTTTGTATTCTGATATCATCTTGAACAAATGAACATGACCCTCACTTGATATACAGTCTTAAGCTGCCATGCCCTCCTGTGTATTTCTTTGGGCACATCTTCTGCAGCAGCATGGGCTTGTGCTGAAGGCTTTATATCTCAAGCACAAATACCACCAGAGTTCAACATTTCTTAGCAGGATGTGGCTCCCTCTCTGTATTGTGTTGAGACCAGCATAGAAACTGCAAGAAGCTGTGCTGTTGAATTTTCATTCAGAGGTGTCCATAAACATTCATTTCATGCTGCGCATACTCCTAAAACCACAAAGCATATCTAAATTCCATGGCACAGACTAAGAGCTTTAGTAGATTTAAGGTAAAATCTGGGAAAAACTGTAGCATGCCACAGAGAGGAAGCAGGGAAGGCCAATGACAGTGCTGTTATTCTCAGCGTTGGCATTAGGAGGGAACTAAACTGCTGTGATATCCCATCAGTAGTCCCTAGATATGAGGGAAAATTCCTTTCTGACCCCAAAACAGCAACTGGTTTAACTATATATAGAAGAATTTAACCATACGCAGAGGACAAATTAATAAACGTGGTGGTAGTATGTCAGGGAGGGGGGGGAAATGTAAATCCTAGCTCTCAAAAGTGACTAGAAGCCTTGAAACAAAGAATTATACTTTGCTTATCTATTTCCATTTCTAGACTCAGTAGACTCAGTCCCAAAAGGCAGAATCTAACACTGAACCTCAGTGTTTTACTGACAATAGCATTACATGAAGGTTGTGAGCTGTGACTTAGTCCTCTTGTAATACAAGTAGAAATAATAGCAAAACCATATTTGACTAAGAGACATTTGGGATGGGAACGGAGGAAGGAAATAGCTCTGACATGTCAGGAAAAAATGCTTAGAATGGAATAGAGTTGCAGGAAGAATTAATCTTTTCTGGTTTTCAAGCTGGTTGGCTCATTTTCCTCTGGGGACAAATGAGAAAGAAATGCATTTATTTTCATCTCTGGATTTCTAATCTCTGTGAAGTCTCACTGTTCGCATCTGCTTTTTTCATGCAATGTATTACGCGAGCATTCTGCATGGAAGTGCTTTATAGATTTTGTTACTTGGTTGAAAGAAGTGTCAGCTTATAAAGTGAACTGAGAACAGTGGGAATACAGATGCCTGCCAAATGCTGAACACCAGATGGGCGACATATTGGGTTACGCATATGATATCTGAAAGTAAGGAGTCCTGGTTGGAAGCATCCTCTTACCCCAAGGACTGGGAGCGAAAATTGCTCCAATGACTCAATAAACCTGAAACTCCTTTCCTATGTGCATGGTTGGACTCAGTTCCCCAGCTGTCAGAATCTAGTGCATTTCACTGATGTCCTTCTTTAATGTCATTGAAGATTTACAGTTATCTACGTCTCTTTGTTCTCAGATAATTGTGGTCTAATTTCATTAAATATAAACTGCTAGGGAAACTAATATGTCAAATCTAAAGCATATAGAGTTCCTTAACTAAAGTTCATCCTTTAAAAAAAGAAAAACAGATAGCTAAAATTACTATTTTTAACATATACAGTTATTTATCTCAAGAAGAAAATGCTTTAAGATGCTTAAATATATGCGGTATGAATGAGTTAGGAATGCCATATAATTAAAATCCAAAATAATTAAAGAATAGTAAATCCTGGTCACTTAAGACTACCAAATCAGATGATGTATCCTTTAATGGAATGAAATTGGGAGCTATGAATACATAGAAGGTGTCCCATCAGTTTTCATTATAAACAAAACAAGTTTTCAATGATTTTAATACAAAAATCATTAAGAACAGTAACTGAATATTTTTCACCTCCAGAAAGCCATTGATCATCATTTCACTTAAAGCCTCTCTATGGAATAAGAAATCTTTTTTTTTTTTTTGGTCATGATTTCCTAGTGAATCTTGAAGAAAAAGCACAACATTCCATATCACTACAGTAAATTAAATAAATTGTTCTGGTTGTAAACAGGAACCTATGGAAAATAAAGCCCATAATCATTTTTGTGATACAAAACCTTTCTACTTCACAATTTTACAGCAGTACTGATCATGTTATAAAGACTTGATTTTAATTCGGTAAATAACTTGTATTGAACACTTTATATAAGATATTCATTATCTCCTCTCTTTTAATGCAGTCTGAACTCTTTAAGTGGTTCAATTAATTGCTTGCTGAATATTTCTTTGCATGGGTATGCACAGGATGGTGCCTTTTCTGTCACCATTGTGGAAGAATTGGTATGATCACCAGTATTTAATGACTCTTCATTGCTATGAATGCTTTCCCAATTTTTTGTCTCACAGTCCTGCAACAGCCAAGCCAGTAGTAACTGAGCACAAGTCTTGCATATAGGAAACTCTTCATACAGAATGAATGAGCAATCAAATATTTGGCCACAAAAAAACTTAAAATATTTTTCCTAGTCTTTGATGAAATTCCTGTTAAGTAAGGGTGCAAACCAAAGTGGAGTGAAAACATGAACGTTTCTTGAAAAGCTTTCTCAATGTGGTCTAAAAATCTTATTGCCCTTTCCTTCCTTGCAGAAAATACATAAATTATGTTGGTGAACAAAGACTTACATATATTAAAAGAAGCTATGTCTTGACTGTCCTTAGTTGTTCTTTCTTGACTTGTGCTTTTCTGGGAGAATTCCAGAGCAGGAGCAGCTCTGGCAGCTGCAGGTGTTTCACACAAAGTGACTTTTTAGACTATTCTATCAGCTCAAGATTGCTAAAATTTGTTATCTGATGCTCTGGCTACACTGACTATCATTTATCTTTGACATATCTCCTACAAGGGCCAGCAACACAACATAGTACTGATTATGCTATTTTTCTGTTGTTTTTTTTTCACAACCCAAAAAACTGTTTGTGAGGAATGACAAGGCTGAATACTGGATGAATTTTTTTTGTTTACTTTTTAAGTAGTAAAACTTAATTTTTAAGCAAAAAACACAACAAGAGCTAGCTGGAACGCCTCTAAGCATGCAGAGATTTATCAGGATCACTTCTTCTGCAGATGTTGTTAACAATGACATTGTTATCACCTTTTTTAACTTCATTTTTTCTTTGTGTTATACAGTGACTGAATGTACTGGTATTTCAGATTTTTAGCTGCTACTTGACATTCCCTTCTTATAAAGTGTCTCTTCACCTATATTAAGTGTGGTGGGGGTCTTCTAAGACTTTGATACAGAGCACAAGAATTCTGAGGACTCAAATTTGCTATGGTTTGATCTGCACGTTTTGAAGATGAGTCAATCCCAAAATATTCCCAAGTATTTTAGTAGAATAGACCTTGCAAGGATTGGACCAAGTGCCAGAGAGAAATGCCACACATAGAGTAAGTCAGTCTCTGTCAGTAACACAAAGTACCTTTCACCTTCTGCCTTCTCCGAGTTCCATTATTACCACTGATGCTTAGAAGTCAAACCAAGTCCCCAAATAATTCTCATGCAGATCCATTTGCTCTTCAGACATATATATGATACAGTGTGTATTTTTTTTTTTTGAAGACTTTGGCACGTGATGACAGCATCATGGTAATTGATGCTGGATGTAAAAGTCTCCTGGGTGATTAAAATCTGATCGATGCTCTTACCAGCAAGTGGATTACATCATCCTTTCATAAGCAGACCAAGTTCCAACTCAGAAGTAATTAGTATGTGCCCTACTTATTTTGGAAGTCTTTCCAGCTTGTTACTTCCTACATCTGATAGATATCTTGCACTCATGCTGTCTTATTTTAGCAGTTTTAAGATCTGCAGTTTACCTCAATAGCAATCCTATCTTCTTTCTTCTGCATCACTAAGCAAGCTGGGCCCTCTCCATCCTATCTTCCTTATTCTTCATTCATTTGATCACCCTATTAGCCCTCTCCCTCTCTTGTTTGAATTCAGCTGGAGAATCTCTCAAACTTGTGGTTTTGTTTTACAGCTCATTATTCTCATATGTGTCTAGATAAATCTCAGACTCATTCCTTCTAGCTCATTAGCTTTGGGTTGGCTTGCTCTTTAAATACGTAATTTGCTAGATCATGTTTCAAACCAAGACCATCTCATTCAAATTATCTTACTGAGTTCCAGGTCTTGGACTGTGATTCATAACTACCTCTCAATCCAGAGACATATAATGCAGTTATAAAATAAACCATCCATGTTCTTCAAAATATTTTATGGATCTGGCAATGTATAAACTCAGAGGCTATGTTTGCACTACTTTGTGGAGTGTTTTCTGGTATATAAGCTAAGTGTTATAGATGACTGTTTCTGCACTGCTTGTGTCAAATGTGAATTCTCTCAGAGCGAAATGACAGTGACATTAATATTTTTATGCAGCCAAACTAAATTGCATTTTGCAGCATGAAATCCAATGTAGATATTGTATTGGGTTGAAATAGCAAAGCAGGCAGAAGTGACTGAGGATTTTTGTTGGGAAAAGTGCCTGGCATTAACTATGTTGTTTCAGAGGACTAGGTTTTCCCCTTTGAAAGGAAAGGTTATGCGGAATCATTCATTCAGCATTCTGACCTGGGAGAGAACTGGAAGTGAAGTTATTTGGCAGCACTGACATACCTGGATGATGTTATCTCATATCCTATACCCCAATAATTACAAAAAATCCACCTTCTGTGGGCTTGTAGTAGTTCACTGAGAGTAACACAGGTTCTTCTCAGCAAAAAAATGAAAATAATATTTTAGCCTGTCATGTTAATAATTGAAATTTGCTTGGAAGCTCTAAATTTAGCCCCATTAATTATGATTTGCTTACTTCTAACTTAGGTAAATGTAAACAGTACTTGTACTAACTTCTAAGAAGATTGTTTTTCCTCCATATTATATTGTGACAATTGCTTGCATTTTTCCAGCTGTTTCCCCGTGCTCCAGTGGTTACCTTCTTGACTGCAAACTGTGAATAGCCAGTCTGGAATATTTACATTACTTATACTCATGTTTGTTAAGTATGTACCTATCATGTCACTTGCTCATGTCCTTTGTAACCTAAATAATCCAAATAATCCTGATTATGTTTCTTACTTTAGTTGTCTCTTCACTTTGTGGTAATTCTGATTATCCTCCTTGGGATATTTTCTACTTCAGTTTGCTTATTTGATATGAAGTGAAAATGAACCCAGTATGAGATGTTCTGCAACATTATCATTCTGACTTATCTCTAACACTGACTAATTTCTGCAGACGATGTTAACCCTTATACTGTGGATATATTCACCTTAAATGCCCACCCTGACAGTTCATGGGTCTATGAATGACAGCCAGAATGTAGTGGTTTTTTTTCTGAATCAGGCCCTTAGTTTGCATAAAATGGCATAGGGCTAACAAAGCTGGGATTATGCCATGAATATTTCAGTGATCTATGAACTCAGCTGCCTAGCAAACAGACAGAATAAGCTACCTTTGACATTAGAGGGGAGCACTGATTCTCAAGTGCCGGTCTTAGGCTGAACGTGCTTCATGAGAGAATTGCTTAAAACCAATCCTATCCAATAACAGTCTGTGGCCAGAAGCCATGGTACGGCAGCTCTATTTGTCTCTTTAAAAATTTGATGAAAACAAGTTATTTTCTTTCATATGTGTACAAGGGAGGAGGGGGATGTGTCTGTGTGCCCTTCATACTAAATCCTATTACAAGCCTTTCATGAAACATTAATATGTAAAAGCTGACCTCCCGCCATCTAATCTAGTATAATAAGGGCTTGGATACATTATTAATTTTTGTCACACATCTGAGCCCCCCTTTTATCAACCAAAACCCCCATCCAAATCCCTTGTTGCATCATTATATTGTGAAAACAGCTTCATCATTCATGACAGAAAAATGGAAGGACCCTGAGCCATATGGCAGAGGGAGCAGCAGTACCAGCCACCCTGAGATGGTCCCCTAGTCCCCTCTTTGAAGTAACTGGTGCTTAAAAGACCCTGCAATGCAGTAGGGTGACAAAATCATCTTATTTTGGGGTTTTTTTTTGTGGTTTTTCTTTGTGCAAAATTGCCTGCACTGCCTGGAAACAGACGAACCTGACACCAGTGCCTGGGATTGTAGCCCAGTTAAATCTGCAGGATTTTTATCTGAATGTGAGAGGTGGAGTTGGCAAGTACAACTTAAGGGTTATCTCTTACAGTACGAGGTCATCTCATGTCTTCAGAAGTTCAGAATTTGGCTCCAGTCTAACCATTGCATGGTTATCCACCGTAAAACCACAACATATTATTTCTACCTAATGTAGAATGTAAAGATATCTGGTTCTTTCCCGTTTCAGTTTGTGTTTTATGTTTGTTGTCATTAAGACTGAGTTAAGGAGAAATACTATGATTTCAGTGACACGTTCATGACACTCTGAAAATCTTTGGGACTGAGATGAAATGCTCTGACATACAGTTGTCTGAAATATCACCCAGTTTATTCATGGAAATAATCCTATTGGATTATGTGCTGGGTGCAAGGATTTAGCCCTTAATAACAAGATGAATGGCACTTGAAAAAGAAGAATTTGAAGAGAAAGATAGACTTATGTTTTTTCATTCAGACTGTAGTGTGACGATGATGAAGAGTTCAACAGAGATGAGAGATGATTGAGTTGTGGAGAAATTTAGTGTGGTTCTGTAATGATGATCCTTAATGTGAATAGTGCCAGGATTTGTGTTTTAACAGATAGTGAGATATACAAGTCATTATCATGGAATTATTAGGTAACTCGTTATATTAAAAAAAAAAATTGTCATTCTATTTTGCTTCCTTTAGGTCTTTGAGTAACAGGGTTCTGATGTTCAAGTATATACAAATGAGTTAAAATAATCAGCCAGCTTTGCTTTACCAAAAAAGTCTATGATTATTACAGATCTATTTTTAAAACACTATTTAGCATATGCCATCAAAGACTATATTTATATTGTAAATATCTAATTGCTCACTTGTGAATGACTTCCCAAGCATATACAACCGAACAGTGACCCATTAACTTCAGTGAATTGTTCCTGAATTACAAAGTATATACTTAACCTGTTACTTCAAAAATAATTGTGGAAATATTGCCACAACATTATAATGCTTTTGTGAGGACAGTGGTTTTACACATTTCCAGTGTGCTTTTAAATTATTTTTAAAGGGTACAGCAGAAGTTAAAATATAACTGTATTTAAATCCTCCTTTAAATGAGGGGGTGAAAAACAGCCCAGTTTGGTGCCTTTCTGTATACACATGACAGCACAGCAGGAAGCTTATTCACAGGCAGCTGCAGCTTTGTATTACATGAATGCAGAAAAGGAAATTTTAGTTTAAATAAAATGATTGTTTTTCTATATTAATGACAAAAAAAAAATAATAATAATGATGCCAAGGCCAAGATTATCGCCATACTGGAAATGTTTCTTCAGAATAGCTAAAATACAGTTCTCAAAATAGGAATCCAGCACCCAAAGGAGAAACATCCAGTGTAACATTTCCCAGTAGTGACTGGTTGTTATTTTCAATACTTATGCTTTTTATACCCTCATTTATCTGGCTTCTACTTACTGATTCTTGTTATATCTTCCCGTCTTTACATCTTCTGAAAACACATTTATACCCAGCATTTTTTTCTAGTAGAGCTATTTGCATATTTTATAATCAAATTACCTCCAAATACTGTTTTTGATGTACTGGTAAACTGAATACGTAGTTCTATTATTTCTTTCACTATATGACATTATATTCTTTTAACTAATTTTGTGACTCTCCTGTATCCCATTTCTGATTTTTTTATACTCATATTAATACTCTTTTACCCAAATTACTTGCCACAATCCATAGTAATTTCCATTGACCTAAATACACTGACCATTCTAAATACAGAAAAATACATACCCCACGATTACATTGACTTCCTTACAAGAGGATCATATAGAACAGCTTAAAATCCCACTCAGCATCACAGCTTTTGGTGCTTTCCCACTCCCTCATCTTACTTTGCATTTGAGCCTAATATATATAATTTTGAACAAAAAAAGAGTTTACCAAGTGATCTTTAATATGTCACCTGTTTGCTTGATCCATTTTTTTTTTTTTTACCATGAGCTTATCAGCATTTCTGCATATTCCTGAAATGGCTGGTGAAATGTGTACATAACAGTAGGTCTGGTTTAAGGACTACTCAGCACTATCATAACTGTAGTTAAATTGTTGAACAATAGTTGCACATTAATCTTCATAGTCAACCAGTGTGACTAGTATTGCTAGTTCAGCTACAGGCACTCACTTGGCTGTGAAAAACACAAAAAGAAGGGGCTCCATCACACCATGTGGTGACTTGGGCAAATATCCCAGTAACCTGGCATCTCTATACAGTATACAGGCAGACAAAAGCATATTCTGGGAGTGATAAAATACACCTGGGATTTTAAGTGCCTCCTAAACACACTTGCTTAGTTTAACAGCATCAATCATCCTGAGGAATCTCAAAGGCAAGAAAAACTGCACCAGTTTCCAGACTATATACTGACACTGCTCTCAGAGCTTCAGAACATCCAGATCTGTTTGCAATATGGTTGTTAAAATACTACAAAAGAATGATCATTAAATTGCAGTTCTCAGTTTCTTGTAATGATATTGCATCCCTGGAATTGTTTTAAAACATTTAAGCATCTTGACCATCATGTTCTGTTTAAATCAGATTTTGAAAATTAAATTTGAAGACTACCAAAATACGACTTTCTTTTCTTTCCCTTTCATAAGATTTCAGCCACTGGTAATTATTCCTTTTTTTTTACATTTATTAAGAAGAGGCAAAGTCTGATTAACCTCAGCTAAAGTTATTTTAATGACCTAAGTAGAAATTAAGACTTACTGTGTTTAGAAGACTGACAACATTTCATAACATTTCTGTTCACATGACATAGTAATTGTATAATGATAGCCCCTCTGGTGAGAGCCATTGTCATGCTGACATTCAAACCTGTAGTTTAAAAGCATTAAAATAAGACTTTTTTGTGCTCTTAAATGGCATTAACTGGCATTATGAGTAAAAGCTCAGCTAATTGCATAGTGTGGATATATTGTATTAGTGCGTAACAGTTGAGTATTAGTGCATAACCGTTGAGTGTACATATCTCCTTGCACTTATCAAGGAAAAATACCGAAAAACAAAGCAAATGTAACTTGGGTCCTTCTTCATGAAAACCCCACTCAAATTACTGAAAATTCAGTGTGACTTTAGTAAAAAAAAATATAGCACTGAATCCCCAATAATCTCCAAAAACATACTATCAATTTTTATTGATTCTTTTGGGAGAAAGCTTTGATATTACTAACCAGAGTGCATTGTAACCAGCAAGCACTTATATTACTTTGGACTTGTTCATCTGTTTTTGGCCCTTCTGTCTCAAAAGCTTTGAATCATAGCTGTTTTTTCTTCTTGATGAAGACATTTGTGTAAACATCTCTGAAGAAACTATTAATTCTACTCCCATTGTAGAGCGAGCTGAGGAGAAGAGAATTGTACTGTAAAGTTGTACATAAATTCAGGTATGAGAAACAATCTAGATAAGTTGTGAACTTGGATGCCTTTGTGACAAGATACTTTATCTGTAAACTACTGGAGCACATCTCAGTACTCTTTGCTATCATTGTGTAATGCTTAAATGATGGCAGGATTCATTGTTGATTCTCTTTGAGAAAAGATACCAGTGAAATAAATCCTACATGTGGGGCTCCACACTGCACCTCCTTTGTCCCTCCAGCCTACTGTGAGTGGTTGCACCGTTGTTCTGTACCAGTATCATCCAGATGCAAGTCATCCTCTGCAAGAAGAGATCTCTAGCCTTGTAGCAAAAGGGAATCCTCTGCTATTTTCACACATTACTGAAGGGATACAATTTTAAAGCTTCACTAATTGCAAATGAGGGCTCACCTGAGGCCCAATCCATGTCTTTTGAAGAATTATGTTTCTTGCAATGTGCTGAATGTTCACTCTATGGAAGTCAACAAAGGTTGACAGGAGCACTGACCTGGGATTGTTCAGTCTGAAGAAGAGGAAGTTCAGGGAAGGCCTTACAGTTCTCTACAACTACCTGAAAGGAGTTGTGATGAGATGCAAGTCAGCCTCTTCTTCCTCATAATTAGTGATAGAACTAGAGGGAATGGCCTCAAGTTGCCCCAGGGGAGGATCAGGTTGGATATTAGGAAAAATTTCTTCTCTGGAAGAGTGGTCAGGCACTGGAGTGGGCTGCCCGGGGAGGTGGTTGAATCACTGTCCCCAGAAATGTTCAAGAAACATGTAGATGTTGTACTAAGAGACGTGGTTTAGTGGGGAAATATTGGTGGCAAGTGGACAGTTGAACTAGATGATCTTGGAGGTCTTTTCCAACCTTGGTGATTCTATGATTCTAAGTGCTGCTGACCACTGGCAAAGTAAGTGCTCAGGAGAGGTATTTCTGAAAGCTCTCTGCAGTTTTCAAAGGTAGCTTTATTTGATCATGGTTCATTGATTTTTGTTCTAAAGCAGTGTAAAACTGTATTTTAAATAAAATGTTTTCCAAAGTGTTGGGCTGAAAAGACTATCACAAAATTATCAGTGATGAATATTAATTGAGACCAAAGCTGTCAAAAGCAATTTTCTGAGAAACTCCATTTACTACTTAAAAATCTGTAAATCACTATGTGCATTGTGTCAGAAGTAATGGGAATCTCTGCGTGATAAGAGCAAAGCAGAACAGAATAACTACACAGTAGGAGCCTTGAGTTCTACAGTTAGCGTAGAATCTTGGTAAAAATGCTACCCATTGACAGGCTCCATTGTAAAAATAAATAAATAAATAAATAATATATATACTCATTAGAGAGTTCAGAGCTCAGTGTTGCTAATTCTTGATTGGCAGTAAGCATTTTAAAATAAGGGTGGAATCAAAATAAATGGCCTCAGTCCAGCTTGAAATTAATGCGTGTAGAAAGGTTTACCTGATAACCCATGGAAGAAATTACCCTCCTGTGGTATGTCTTAATGACGCTTTCAAGTTATATCAACCCAATCTCTATAATTGGTTGCTAGACTGAATCTTAATGTCAAGCAGACTCAGTCCTGTGCACTTTGCTACCACGTCAACAAGTGAAACTCACAAAGCACACCTTAACCCTCTTCCCAGTTTTCATCCTTGACACTCTTGACACTTGGGAATCAGTTTTTCATTCACGCTATCATCTTTTTGATACAATAATTATCTTTTTCACTCTCAGGGAATGAATTATTCTCCCTCTAGAAAAAATTTGATTTTTCGTCAACTAAAGGCTGTTTCTCATAAACTGTCTTGAATTTAGTGATGCTATAGTAGAGATTTTTTATTTTATTTTTATGCGGAGGATACTTGAATTTAGGTTTTCTGAATCAATTCAAACTTGCTCTGAATGCAAAGGAAACCGTTGATGTCACAAAGATATTCAGTTCTGCTTAAAATAATAATAAAAAAAATTACTTGGCTCTCATCCACCATAGTTTGCAGGGAGTGGTTGAGGCTGTAGAATATGCAAAACAACCAAGAATTTTATAGCTTATATTCTAATGGAACTTTAGGCACTCTGACTTTTTCTGATGGGTTTCTTGGAAAGGGTATAGACATCAAGCTTTGCACCTTATTTTGGGTGTCACATAACCCTACAGCCATCCCTTTCATTTCAAGCTGAATATACAGATGTCAAAATCTGTAGCATTCAGGAACTAATGTGGAGTTCAGACTCCTTGATGTGTTGTTGTTCCAGCCACTACATCTAACAGTCCAAGGCTCTGTTCTATGCCGTTGTTTATCTGCAAACTAAATAAGAGTTACAAACACTATCAATATTTGACTGTTTGCAATTACTAGCAGGCATGTCATGGCCAGTTCCTTTAATCTTTGATTTACACGGTTATTTGCCTTTCGTTGTTGTTCCAGAAGCTTCCACGGTGCTAATAACTGAGCACGAACCTATGAAAAATTGAGTTAAAATATGTCCAGATTAACTATTGGAACTGTTCTACATTTATTGATGTAAGTGTAAATTTTCAGAAAGAGGAGGAAAAGTTAACCGACCTGGGTCAGGTAGGGTGTTTAAACTACTGAGCTTTCTTGGGAATGTCCGTGCTATTGTCTTGTAAATCTTTGTAGCTGCGCCACTTTAAATCTGTGTTGATTCAAATTACTGACGTTACTCGGGCAAATAAGGACAGGCTTTTGTTTCTCTGAGTTACATTCGGCTGTCTTCACTCACGTCAGACTTCCATTGATCCTGAGGAGCTTTAGACTCTGCAAAGCTGCAAAAAAGCTCCAAGAAGGAACCTTTTAGGCAGCTGTTAATTGTTGTTTGAAATAGCCTTTTTAGATTTCTGAGCTATTATCAAAAAGATGGCACCTGTAAACTGACAGACAGTGCATATCCCACTTCAACGTATGCTGCGTTCTGGGTGTGTTTACCAAAGGAGTATTATCTCGGTTACAGAGGATCTGTCCATTAGTAAATGATCTTTATTTTTAATGTAGATATCTGTCTAAAAGGTATTCACCCTGGAGAGAGTATCTTTGCTCCCCGCTTTCTCAAACAAATACAAGCCAGCTATCTTCCCAGGCAAAGTGGGAAGCCTATGCCTACCTTTGATGTTGCACGCTTCCGAGGAGAGATAGTGCTGATTTTAGTATCCATTTGCACTTAGTTTGTTATGGTTTTGCAGAGTGGCACTAGGACCTTTGGTGTTTCGCCAAACGATGAGCCTGTGGCATTAAGTATGGATGTGAAAGCCTCATGTGTCCTGAATACTCAGCGGATCTAATTAACAGGTAGAATCGCGCCCTGGGTGCTTGAAAAATGGCCAGACACCATAGAAACCAGTCCTTAAGTCCCCGCACCATCTGCACTTTCTTTCATTGTGCAAGTCTCATTGAAATGTGTTTTTTCACCATTCTAAGTTCATTTGTGTTAATGGAAAATTCCTGCCGATGGTTTTCTTTTTCACGGGAAAAAAATTAAATCATAACATTCTATCGTGGGGCAATGGGAAAAAAAAATCTCTTAGGCCTTATGGAAATAATGAATCTTTGAACTTGCCTCTGAATAGCGCTGCCGCAACCTCCCCAAGCTAATTTGAACGAGAAAAGAACCAAACTCCGAAATCCCTAGCGAAACCAGCGGGCTGTTAGGAGGGAGCGTGGAAACAGCCACTTCTCCAGATTTTCTACTCGCCTTCCTTCCTTCTTAGAGCTCCTGCATCCGACCCGGGCCGGGTGGAGGGTTTGTGGCGCCGCCCTGGGCCGGGAGCGCGGAGCTGAGCTCCGAGGTAGGAGCCGCCCGCCCGTCGCCCCCCCTTGTCTGCCCCCGTGCACGAACCTGGGGAGATTTAGGCCGCCGTTACCTGTTGGCTGCCAGTCGGGACGAGATATACCCTCCGGGGATTTGGGTGATTATGTAGCCCCAGAAAAATGAGCCGTGGATCATGCCAACTGTCTCAGGATCCCAGTTAAACTTCGCTTTCTTCCAGAGCAAAGGACCGGGAGAGAAGGAAAGAAAGAGAAGAGGAAGGCTGTAATCGTGCCAGGTTAAAGAAAGTGCCCGCAGGAGCTTCACCACGCCGGCTGAGGTGGGGTCTGAGGCCGGCAGTGGCACTCGGCAGCCTGGACAGGGAGCTCCCGAAGCCCCCCTTGGTGCCGGCTCACCGGCCGCCCCCCGGATGGATGTGCAGCAGAACCGTGCCCCCCCCGGGCTGCCCCCGGCTCCGTCCAGCGGGCTCTCAAGGCTGACCATGGGCTTGGCGTTCCCACCTGGGTGCTTAAAGCGTCTTAAAGCGTCGCATCACTTCCCGCCCACTGCGCTCTAAGCCACTTTAACACGAGTCTTGGCATTTAACGCCTTTTCAACGCAAATTATTTCATCCTGTTTTTAACAAACATTCCTGCCCAACCTCCTCGCCTCCGTTTCATCCTCTTGCAGTCGTTTATTCGGTGTCTTCCTTTCCCTGTGTTTATTTTACGAGATATCTGCGTTTTCCTACGTGGTGTGCGAAAGGAAAACAAATCTGCCCGCTCATTCTAGCGCAAAATGGCTTTGCGCTGGGAACTGCAATTGAAAAATAGAAATAATTGGCAGAAATGATTCCTCTTTCCCCAGCGAAGGTCCCGTGTTACCACGGGTGGCGGCGGGGCGGGCAGAGCCGAGGGGCGGCACGGGAGCATCCCTGCGGCGGGGGAGCGCCGCAGAGCCAGCAGAGCCCGAGCCGCCTGCGCTGAGGTGCCTGGCCTGAGGCTGGGAACTGCACCGAGAGGGCATGGGAGTTACGAGGGAACGGTTCCCACCTCTTTAATAATTTTTCCTCCTCGGTGTATGGTGCTGTTATTGACCATGTCCACGATGGCCACTCCCAAGTTACATCGGATCCCGAAGGAAATGCAGAATCCCAGTCCACTCATGATGGCAATGATGTACCTCCGGGGCAGCCCGAAGCAGGTACAGTCGCAAAGCGGGGCTTTCTTCTCGGGCACTTCCATGGGCTTCCCATCTTCCGTCAGCTCGATGGTGTCCCCGGGCTTCTGCCTCTTCTCTAGGACTCTGACCAACACAAGAAGGGAAAGTCAAACCCGGCCGCCCCACTGCCTGAATGCACAGCCACCTCGGGTAGCTGAAGGCTTAAGTTCATCGCTCCCCCCGCCCCTTCGTCTTGCTTTGGCTTGCTTTGGGTGTTTACTCCTTGTTTTCCGTTCACCTTCAGCTGTTCTTTAGCTGTGACCTGTGGGAGTCACGATTAGTCATACCTAACCTCCCCCCCCCCCCCCCCCCCCCCCCGCCCCTCGTCAGCTCGCCGCAGAAACCCAGGGAGGAGCTCTAGCTGAGAATTGCTCATCTATCATTAAAGACTTCTGCTTAAATATGTAGGACGTATTAAGAAGACATCATCTGTAGCCACTGCAGAGGCGCCATGTTGGGTAGCCCAAGAGGTAGAGCACGGAAACTAGAACAGTCTTCTGGAGAAGGTTTTATTCTCCTACTGCTGTACTAGAAACACCAAGGGAAATGAGCTTGGTATGCGTTTTGCTTCTGGTTTGGGAACAATAGAAATAGTAATAGAAAGGGTGGGGCGGCGGTATTGCTATTTATTTTCGGTTTGCAAAATGGCTGTCACATGCAGTGGAAGAAAAACCATGTCTGTCTTTGGAGAAGTCTTGGTAAAGATCGCATCTGCTCAGCTACGCTTTGCGAGCGTGCGATTGCTTTCACCTTCCCAACTCAGCTCTAAGCTCGATCTCACCTTCCGCGCTGCCTTGGTTTTACACGGGAATCCTATCTCCGAGAAATCAATGCACAGGAATCTGGAGGGTGCTGACCATTTGAAGCTATGGCGAATCAACAGAAAAAATACCGAATAATGCCCTTCCCTCCTTCCTCCCCCATCCCCCCTATAAAAAATAAAATTAAATAAAAATCCCAACCCCGTAATCAATGAAAGCTCACTTAGCAAGTTCTATCTCTTCTTTGGTGGAAATATTTAAAAATACTGTGTGGATAATAAAAAAAAAAAACCGGATGTATCAAGCTGATGCTCCACGTTGAATCTCTAAACCTTCTCTTGCAACCAGAAAGATATTCGAAAGACAGAAATTTAATCTAATCGCTTTCATCCTAGCTCCGTTCTCCCGAGGAGAGAACGCGTGACCATCTCCCGACGCTGGGCTCTCTCCTGCCACTGCCCTAACCCCCGATTCAGGAGTGTCTTCTCACCTCCGAAATTCTCCTCGCAGAAGCTGCTCTTTGAGGTTAACTCACCCGGCTAATGGGGCGCTAACAATTAGCAGAATCAGGCTCTGATTGTTGTCTGTGCTTTGGAGCAAACGGAGAGGCTTTCTCCCATAGTTACTCAGTTAAAATCCTCGGGATTTTTAGTTACCGGGAGAATTATTTCCATGCTTTAATACTGCATAATTTCTTATAGTCTTAAAGTTGCGAATACAGTAAAATAACGTGTTTTTATGTCAAAAATTCGTTTGTGCGAATAAAAAGATGCACGAGTGTCTTCCCACTAAACGGGATTGTCTTCCGGAAGACGCTAACACATAAGGGACATGAAAAGTATTTTTCCTAGAACCGGGAAAAAAATAGTTCAATCATGTTGGAGAAAAAAAAGAAAAAGGTAACTGGATCATTTGTTAATTAATGGGAGAGTTCAAAGGGAGTTTTGCTGGAAAATACAAATGCTTTCTCCATTACTCACTGTACGTCAATACAAAAAGCAGTAGAAACGGTCATTTCATTTATGTTTTGTGGAGTCTCTTAGGAAAAATAATAAGTTTATTTTCTTAACAACATTTATAAGCAATTGCTCTGGATTATCAGTTATTCCTTTTTATTTTTCCTCGCAGTTTAAGATGACTTAAATATAATGATAAAATGCAGGTTATTTACTACGTTGTTGTTGGCTCTGGATTTGTTTTTTTTTGCTTTTCAAAACTGTACTCTTCCTACTACAATGAAAATTTCACTTTTGTCTTATCACTTCAGCAGTAATTCCCCTTCTCTGAAAATGGCAGCAGAAGTTGTGACTCATGCTGTGGAAAAGCCTGTGCTTGTGCCCAATACTGCCGCATAGGCATGGAAAAAAGACTTTTACGTGACCTACAGTAGACAGATAAATCCGCAGTTAGCTTTAATCTGTAACTTGAAACAACGCTGGGATAATTGTTGGCAGAGATTCAAAATACATTGGAATTTCACAGACTATTCTCAAACGTCCTAGAGGTCACTAAAGTCACTAGATTGGATGGAGGACAATGTGTCAACTTTAGTACGTGCCCTTTTTTGATATGCGTGGATTTGTGTCTGTTTTCTATGTATACAGAGCTTGAAGATGGTAGAAATGTGTACACACAGAAATATCCTGGGATGCCTATGCATTTAGCAGTTGTATATTACTTATAAGACATGTGAATGCTTCTCAGTGCAGAGGGATAAATAATTAAACACATCCCTCTATACGTTTCAGTGTCAGAATTAAAAAAAAAAAATCGTTCGGGCATCAATTATTTATACATGTCCGTGTTTATCTTCCTCTGACGACGAGTTACACAAGGGACAAGACTAATCGAAACTCGGAAAGATTATTATTATTATTTAATTATTGGTGAAAGCAGCGATAAAGGTCTTGTGAACACGTTTCAAAATTAATACAAAATAAAGACACGGGAAGCTGCTCTCTGCTGATTATGGTTTCAAGATGGGATCTTGATTTTGTGCGAGAAAGATGGGGTAATCTTTGGCTACATATTTACTAGCAGCATCTACGAATCAGATAAAGAAGTTATGAGGGTGCCATATTGAGAAGCTCCAGCACTAGTTTCCAGTATCCAGATTATACCGGCGATATATAAACAGCTCCCAGCCCCTCCACCACTAACCTCCACAAAGCACTCCTATTCGACCTCCATCAGCAGCTCACGGTTAACAAAAGCTTTCAATTGTTTCTAGGAACTAGGGTTCTCTAATAGATTTCAGTCTTACCTGTAGAGTTGACCAAGAGATTTTCCAGCAAAATTCTTCAATCCCTCCTTGCCAGGGGTCAAAATCCTTTGTTTTACCGACTCCATTCCTGCAGTGATGCTCGCTGGATTCTGCTCTGTTCTGGATAGGGCACTGCTACGAGCAACGATGGTTCATATTGGTTTAATCTCTTAACTTTTTTCCGTCATTAAATGGCTATCAGTGCACCTCAGAGTAAAGGGAGAGTGAGAGAAAGCGTGCGCGCGTGTTTGAGAGGGGGAGAGACGGCGTGCAGAGCCGGGGGGGGAGAGGGCGAGGGTGAGGGAGCGCGCCTGTGTGCAGCAGCAAGCGGGAGGCTGAGCGCTGCAGGCAGCCCCCGGCTTTCCCGGCAGCGCGGAGCTGCGAGGCACGGTCAGAAAGTCTTCTCGGCCCCGCAGGCTTCAGTGGTCGCGGGCTCAGAAAGTGCCATGCCCGGCTGGGAGGGGACGGAGTGCCCCCGCGGGAGCGTTGTAGAGGAATCGCGGTTTGGTGCCGGAGGTTTCCCCGGCTGTAAAACGGAGGGGGAGGGGTGCGATTCGCCGCGGTAGGCACAGAGCAGCGCGCCCGAAGTTCCCCGCGCCCCGGAGCTAAATCGGTCGGAGGGTGAGAAGCGCCGATCCCCTCCGCGCTGCTGCCGTCCGCCCACCCGCGCAGGTCGCGCCCCAAGGCGGCGGCGGCGGAGAGGGGCGCCTCAGCGCGCCTCGCCTCTTTCAGCACCGCGGACAGCACCGCGTCCCGCCCGCTCCGCTCCCTTCAGCACCGCGGACAGCGCCCGGCCCGCCGCCGCCCGGCCCGCAGCGAGCAGCTCCGCAGAGCGGGGCCGGGGCGTGCCCTGGGCAGCCCCTCGATGGAGACTTGCTGCGCCACGGAGCGAGCGTCGCCGAGCGAGTCGTGGGGAGAAAGGACAGGGCCTTCTTGCAGTCAGCCGCTCTGCTGGGGAAAAGGGGCATTCGCTGCAAATAGTACCGCTCTTGCTATAAATAGCATCTATTCTAAAGGTGTATTTATCTCTCGATCCATATGGACTTGCACGGCTTATTTTATATCATATTTGAGGTAGCTTTCTCTTAAGCGCTTAATATTTTCGTATCTTTTTTGTCCTCTGCATTTGTGTGTTGTAGTATGCCTGTGTAACATTTATACCTGTTTGGCAATATTTATAGCACTGGAATGAGCTTGGAACATTCTGACAACAGAGTTACTTTCCTTTCCAGTATCTTGCTGCAATTTTCTGACTTTTATCATCTTGCAGTAGATCGTAGATACAAAACATTCTATTTCTTCCTTAGTCATATCCATTATATTTTTCTTAAGACTCGTGCTAATCTTAACGCCCCGTAGGTTTGTTGTTTACAAAAACAAACAAACACACAAAAACTTGTATTCTAAACAAATTCTTCTAAAATTATTAAGCTCTTTTACTTTCTTAACTGGTGATAAAATGTAAAGTTTGGCTTCCTGATGAAAAAGTGTGTTGTAGCTGCAGTATCCTAAAAGCAACTGCTCATTGGATTTATATAAACATTTGTTTCCAATCTTGCCCTCTGGTGTTGGGTTAGTGAAGTTTTACAGCAGCAGAACATGTTTATAAAAAAAGCTAAGTATTTCAATGCTGAAATTCCCATAATGACCGATGTGTAGATTTTCAGTATTTCTTTTAAAAGTTGTAAAAGGACCATGAAGTATTACAGTAGTAAAGAAATTAAAACTACATATCATTGAAGCATTGGTAATTAGCGTCACAACACAGTGCTGATTTCTATATTACAGTATGTACTGAATGTGGTTTTCAGCATAGGGCTCCATATAGAATCACCATTCCCACTGCACTGCTGAAAGGATTTTTCCCTGTACATGCAAGCCTGGACAGTTATATAAGCAAGTCTTCCCAGTGTTTCGTGGCTCCAGTGTGCCATTGCAGATGCTCAAAGGAAACCTGTATACTTAAAGGGGTGGCAGGAACATTTAGTAGAGAAGAAATGAGATTGGATTCCACAAAACAAGCCTTTATAAAAAGCGATGAGTGCTTTTTTTTTTGCAGAATTTGAGACTGTGAAATCTGCAGGGCAAGGGTGTTTTGTTTGTTTACACACTATGAGCAAGAAGAAGCTCTGGCCCTGTTTTAGAAAGCTCAGAAGTGACATAGTTTCTATGGCTCAACGTAGCAACAAGAATTAATATCAAAATCATAGCATTTAATAAGTAAACAATGACTGATTTGGGAAAGAGAAGTGATTTCTCATACCATATGAGCATGGATTTAAAGTCTAGATAAGACATTCCTGAATGTCTTATAAGAGTAAGTTATAAGTTACTCATAAATTGTGTAAGATATGCGTAATAGTGAATTACTGTGGGGTGACAAAACACTATTCTGAATAGGCTGCTGCTGTAAGCATTTAGAGTAGAAATTTTATGTCTATCACATGCTATATGCAGACACTCTTGAGCTACATCCTGACCAAACTCAGCTCTTTCTATTTCAGAGTGGGAACTAATAAGAATAGTAGAAAGCTAATGTCAGTAGCATTATAAAAAATACACAGACTTGTCAGATTTTAAAGTATTATGTATTAGTTTTTTAATCTTGGAAGAGTAAGACATTTCTAGAGGAAACAACTAGTATACTGACATATAGCCTTAATATATGTTATCAATATTGCTATCGATAATTATTTCTATAATGAATACTTGTCGACATATTCCTCTCAGAAAAAGCCTAATTCCAACTCAGCTGAAATAATTGTAAGTTCTTCCACTGGCATCAGTATCAGGTGAAATGGAACGTGATGCAGAAAATTTTAGCCTGGACATCACTGCTAAATGTTCACATATTGGCCAGAAGCAAAGAGAATCAGCTGAAAGCCATCCAGTGAAAAACTAAGTTCTGAGAAATCTCTAAGAACATTTGTGGGAGATTAATACAATATAAAATGGAAGATTTCTGTAAATAATAAATTTTTACAGATTTCTGACTGAGCTATTTTAACGAGTGAATTGAAAGAGATGAAAACTTACAGATGTAATTCTTCACTCAGTTTTTCATATTAGTTTACATCTTACACTCAAAATTTTCCACAACAAGCCTCTAAATTGAGTCTAAATATAGCATAATCCATTTTGAGGCCTACGCAATCAACACAGCAGTTTACATTTCTCTTTCCTAAGCTTTAGTATTAAAGCAAACTACACCCTAAGCTAAAATTTTCATCAGTGGTAGAACCATAGAATCATAGAATCACCAAGGTTGGGATTGACCTCCAAGATCACCCAGTCCAACCGTCCACCTACCACCAATTTTTCCTTACTAAACTATGTCTCTTAGTACAACACCTAAACATTTCTTGAACACCTATGGGAATGGTGACTCAACCACCTTCCTTCTCCCAGGCAGATCGATGCTTCCTGCCAAATTGTTGTCATCTGTAAACTTTCTGGGGGTGAATTTTTAATTCATTTTTTGACCTTACCTTTGCTGCTAGTACACTGACAAATGGATTTGCTCTTTCCTGGGTATCATGCACACAGAGGTTACAAATAAATATGCATTTCATGATCCATTTTTAAAAGAAATTCTAGTGGATTTAGCGGTTGGCAACCCTGTCCATGAAGATTGGAAATGAATGATCTTTAAGGTCTCTTCCAACCTAAGCCAGTCTGTGATTCTATGTGTTACTTTAAATTCATATGATCATACGTATTAATTCTAATAAATTTTGTTTTCCCTGTGTACCAAAAGGTGACAAAATACTCTTCTTGAAAACATGATATCACCTTTGGAAAAAAGTTTTGAGTTTAAAAATGCATGTGTGTAATACCAAGTCACTTTGGACTGAGGGTAGCATAAATATGCCTTAAAAATTATGATGTAACTCTTTGCTTCTATTTATGGTAGCCGTCTACTGAACCCAATGGAAGTTGACGTCACTTTCAAATAAATGTTACTTTTTTGAGAGGAATGTGGAATTGTAAAATCCCAAAGTAAAGCCAAAATAATGATATTGCTTGTCAGGGTATCAGGAAGCAGGTTGTCAATACAACATTGCAAAGATAAGTTTGTTTTTTTTTTTTTTTTTTTTTTTTTGCCCCAAAGAGCATGGGCTTGAACTGAAACATACTGAAGTATGTATGCATGTGGACAGAAAATGCTCATTCACAAGGAAGTTTCCCCTACTTAGAAGCAGAAACTTGGAATTTTGGGCCAAGATCACAGGAGCAAATGTAAAAGCTTAACAACACACCACTGAACAGAAGATGCATGCTATTTTTATGGGGCAATTTCTAGTTCCAGGCTGAACTGGAAGCACTTTTCCTGGAAATGTCCGCACTAACATAGGTGATCACATGCTCTGATGACTTGCTGCACAGCCTTATGCTTGGAAACTTGTCACTGCTTTCTGAAAAGATAACAAATCATTTAAAAATTAAGCAAACAAACAAAAGGAACCCCATAAGAATATCTTAAATCTGTAATTTTTCAGTAATAAGGAATATCTTGTTTTAAACATACGAGTTCTCGGTGTTATTTCTCAAGGCAGTGTCTGGTTTTCAGATGACCCGGGGTGTGTTTGGCTCGCGTTCAGCAAGTGCAGCTTTCGCCTTCGCGTTGAGGCTGCTGCTCCCGCCCCCCAGTGGTAAAAACCATTAGTACATTGCGAGTAAAATTTTTTATTTTCTAATAGCATACCACATTTCACTGAGAAAACAAAGTACTAGGCGATTTGAAGTTAGCATATATGACTACTCCATGGCAAGAAATTTTTCCAGTTGTTCTATATCGAGAATTTTCTGTTTTCCTTTTCCTGTTTAAAACCAACTTCAAACAAACAAAAGAAAACAACCCTACAATAAAAAATCATCCAAAGACAAATGTCTTTTAGACTGCCAAAGCAATTATATTGGTATTTTTAAATATTTATTTATTTATTTATTTATTTATTTATTTATTTATTTATTTATGATGCGCATCTGTGTAGAAATTTGACAGTATAGAACATATTTATCTTAAAAGTAGATGTGGGTGCTTATCTCTTTCCCAATATTATAGGAACATTTGTTTCTTTCAATTCCTATACTTCTTCATGAGTTAAATGCAAAGGACCCCTGAGGACGTTGAGCCATCTGTCATGCTGCACAGACAGAAATGCACCTACCTCTGGGGGTGAAACAGAGTAACAGTTCTCTTAGAACACAGACAAGGCATGCAACACTTGGTGAGTGGGATGCAATTACCCACAGTGAAACTTAGCCAAGGACTGAAGCGTTTTATCTCATCTTTTGTTAATATGATGGGTAATGATCATTTACAACATCAATCCATCATTATTTTGCTGTCCCATGATGTACATCATTGAATGGTTTAACAGCACAGGGAGGCTTTTACACAAGAGTTTGCTCCTTAGATAGTCAGGTCTGTTTTCACTGCTTGGAAAACCTTGATACAAATGTACCAGATGAAGAATTTATGATGGTGCCTGTTTATTGCTGGAATTAGAAAACCAGAAACATCTTCTCTAAGGTTGCAGCAATCATTTCTTTTCTGCTGACTTGTCTCTCAAAACTATTTTGAAATGTATTAAGAGAAGTATTGGGAGGAATTGCTGCTGATTCAGATCACAGGTAACACGGGTTTGAGCAGCACTGTAGACATTCACTTAATGGAATAGCTATTTAAAAATATACCAAAATGCACCATTTGTGCAGGAAACTATTTCTGGTTTAAGAAAAAACAAACAAACAAAAAAAAAACAGCTCATCATATATATTTGAAAATTAGTTGTGCTTACTGTAACAGGGAACTGACATATGGGTTTGTGGGCAGACTCTTGGACTGCGGTGTTGGGTCTGGGATTGATATTACTGCCTGAATTTGTCACTTCATTTTTCTGTGCCTCAATTTTTATTTATTTTTTATATGAAATGTGGAGAATAATTCTCCTTTAGGTCAAATATTGATTTATTCACATTATTAAATCATAGTACATAAAACGTGGTGTGGGAAGAATGTATGGAGATTCTGTTGCATTTAAAGCAGCTTCTCTGCAGAGAAACTTGTATGTAAAACTGTAATTAGTAATCTATACATACAAAGCATAATTTTCTGGTGATAGAGGCAGCCAACGTGTTTCATCTTCACCACTAAGCTCTGCCAGAACAGGTTCCAGTGATCTAAGAACACTTGTTTATATTCTACTGCTATTTCATAGCCCTTCTGTGTAGAAAGATATTGAAATGGTTTGTATAACTGTACCAAAAGTAAATAGGAAGGAAACCTACATGTTTAGTTGATGTTTGAGGTCAGTGGGGTCTTGTGGAAAGGTGTTGGTGATTCTCATGCCTTCTCCTGTAGTTTGTTCCTGTTTAAGTTTCATTTCCCAGCTAGCTGACAACCATGACATGAATTCCAGACTGAATGTGATCAAATTTCATTTCTTAAATTTCTTTGGGGTCAGCCACAGAAAATCATTTGCAATCTGGATCCAAGATAGGAAAATAAGGATTTTATTGGGGTTTTTATGTCATATCTTTGTATTTGCATCAAGCCACACTAATCCGAGGCAGCAATGCCAGCATATCCTCAAATTACTAGTATTTTAATTGAAGGATCCTATTATTTTATTTAAAATATCCAACCAAGTACCACTGATTGTATGAACATCGGGGTGAATGCACTTGACTTTCTGAGCCACAATTTACCTGTCTTCAGTAATGCTAGCTTCCTACTAGCCCTCTTCCAGCAGGCCCTATTCAGAATCCATGTGAACTCCAGTCCTCCCCTACATGTTCCCTAACGCTTTCCTGCCAGCATCTTTAGCTCCCATCATGTAATCTGTAGGCCTTTTTCCTCTCTCTCATCATCTCATTTATTTTTCTTTACAAAAGTACTTCTGATAAACTATTTTTTCTGGAACTCAGAGGGAAGTCTTAAATCTTAAATTTGATTGGAAAAGGTAAAAAGTATTGATGAAGAGGGAACAATACAACAAATTCCCTAAGTCTCATTTCATTAGAAAGCCAGACTGAAACAACCAGCTCTTGGTGGTGTTGTTTTTGTTGATCTCAGAAATCATTATGAGTGGAAGTTATCCTTGATATCAATTTATCTTTTGAGAAACAGATCCTTTGCTTTGTATAAACCACAAAGGTCTCTCCTCTTTGATACAATAAATATTTAAAAAGATAAATACTTGATACCTTCTTTGGACAATACATTTGTGGGTTTGAAGGCATAAAAAATAATGTGCCGCTTCTTACCACAAGATATAAAGGAAAACCAAAAACTGTAAAAACTTCTGAGGTAATCTGAGCACAGAGAAGCTCTTCCCACTGCCTTGCTGAGTGCATAAGCTGTTCCTCCTCCCCAAAAAGCCTTGGAATAATGCATAATTCAAGTCAACAGGAAAACCACTGCTTTATTTTTGGGCACTACTAACAAGCTCCATGTTAATTACATTGTGTTCTGTGGAGTGTGGGGAAGATTAGGGTATCACATAGCTAGCTTGGTGCCAAGTCATCAAATATCTGTGAGCTCTAAACATAACGAAAATATCAGCTCCTCAATTCAGAGCCCCTTTCTGAATGTCAGAGGGAACATCTTCAAGCTTAGGCTTCATGTGCATTTCATTTCATTTTAAAATCTGGTGTTTTGGTGTAAACGTATCTAATTTTTTTTCTTATTTTTTGTTAAATAAATTGTCACACATCTGGTAGATTAACTACTTGATTCCACTAGAGGAAGCTGTGATTCCAACTATAATGTATAGTGTCATGGGGTGATATTAACATTGACAGCTATATTAAAGTGGCACTGCTCTGGCAGGGGCAGGCTTTATAGACACAAATTGAAATGAGTGTTGTGCTTCTGGACCCTTATTTAGCATCTTAACTTTATATATATACACAAGATTAAGGGTAGGCACATCCACATATTTAAGAGTATTGTTCTAATTCACTTCCAAGTTTGTCCTCCTCCTTCCTTCCAGGGCTCCTCTGAATGCAGCGAGCCACAAACTGAAATGTTTCAGGGAGTGCTTCTGGTTTATTCAGTTCTATCTGGGTCAAACTGAGCCCCTGAGCATGTCTGATCTCATCTCCATGTGCCTGGCTTGGACTTCTTTAGCTATGCCAGGCCTTCTACAGGGGAAGTGCATTTTAATTCCATATTTACTGGTCTCTTATTAAACTTCTAATTAAATCATCTGTCTCTTAAATTGACATTTTCATTCCAGAAGCCAGAACAGGCTTTTCTGTCCTTTGCTTTCCAGCCTAACAGCCCTCATCTGAACAGCTGACATCTATACACCCATCTCTGTGGCCTTCTGTTGCATCACGTCTGATTATTACAGCTCATGTTCTGTAGCTGAGAAACTTTCTGGCTACTCCTGTGGCGAAGGCTTTCTGGTTGCTTCCTTTTTAACATTAAGGGCACTGTTTAATGGGGAGATTTTAAATGACTTCTTTTCTTATAGCTGGAGAAGTGATCAGTTTCACTGTTAATGTTATCTCTGTTCACTTGGTGTATGAGCCATGACTGCCACTCTGTTTGCCAAAGCCAAATATAAGAGCGTAGACAGAAAGATATTGCAAGGCAGTGCTCCTTATTCTGTTTTAGTGCTACAGAAACTTCTCAATACATTATAAAATAATATTTTATAGGAGGAAAAAGACAACTGTCCAAGTCTCTGCTTGGGCTGCGTTTCTCCCTAACTCAGCAGGAGGCATGTCTCTGCAGAGTAACAAGAAAGGAATTCAGGATTTGGCTTTCTGCACAGAACTAACCTTAACGTGCACATTACATTTTACCAGCAGTCTGTCTTTAGCTAACAAACCCCCATACACAGTATCACATCCTCTACAGTATGCCTGAAGAAGTGATGCTAGATCCTCAGAAGTTTTCTCACCGTTTGGTTGACCTAAAGGCCTACTGAGGGATATGTATTTCTTAGATACTTAGCCTGCTTTATTAATGAAAAATATGCATTACGCCACAGTCAAGCAAAAATCAAGACTGAAATGTATATCAAAATGAAAGAATATGAGCACAGTTCTATGCTGTTTGCCAGATGTCCTGAGATCACACCCTAGGGGCTGCAGCTAGGTAATTAATTTTTGCAACACGTAACTTGTTAAATTTAGCTGTTTATTTTCTTGTTCTCTCACACTTAATATTTTCCTCCAGTTACAAACTATAGGTCTTACTTTATATATGAACTCCTGTGAAATCACCGGGGCTATTTCCAGAACAAGGAAGTAAATTGTCTTACTGTCATCTTAATCATGCCATGTGTTTTCTGCACAGATGAGTTTTTTCCCCTTATCATGCTAAACTGGAGACTTGACCTAATGCATCTGTCTTTCCATAGATACAATTAAAAGAGGCTAGAAAGTCAGCAGCTGAGTGCTGTGCTCAGGAAAGTCCTTCTCCCATTCCATTCCTCCTCACTATCTTTGAGCCTGATGCCAAAAATCACCTTTAGCTCTAGATTTTAGACCAGAGTTGGTGTACTTTTGGCTTCTCTGTTGCAGACTCAGCTTCCCAAACCAGAATCCAGAGCACTGGCTGGGATAGCCAGTGATTTCCTTTGTGTGGAATGGTAGTGTTTTTTTCTTATTTACTTATTTATGTACTTAGGAGTTATGCATACGTCCAGTAAAAATGCATACATCCAGTCTAAAACTTCCAATTCATTCACACACTTATAAGTCGGTACATATTCCTTTCTTTCTTGATGTCTTATGCATTCCAAAGGGCTGAGCACATAAAAACCATTGCAATGGCTACCTTTAGTGGTCTTTGGATTGAGGTAGTTCGTGGTGTTTTGACTTTCTATTAGGAAGAATAATGTAACAATCAAAGCTCTAAAATAACTACATATCCCCCAGTCTAATGGCTGGAAGGCAAATAGTCTCCGAAAATGCATTCTGTCGGTAACATCTTCACTTCCAAATTCTCCTCTGCTGGGAGGCCCCATAGCTCATGGAAATACCTTTCCCTGGAGGTAGCTTATCTTTAATAAAAATCTCCACTGAATCCCTGAGTTCAGTCCGGCTCATGTTACTGCATCACTCATGGTAGATTGAGTTGGTCTGCTCTCACAGGCTAATTTTCTCAGCAAGCTGCCAACTTCTTTCCATTTATGACAAGAATATTAATCACTCTCAGAACAGTGCGTGCTTCATCACCAGTGCACATCATAAATCACTGAGAGGTAGTTTTGCATCTGGTTAACATTACACCTAAGGGCTTCATGCAGCACATGCCATGGCAGTCTGTATGGGCATCTTTACTTCACTCATGTCTTGCATCATGTTTTCCAAAAGACTTCATAAATCGATTGCTGGTCTTTCAAAAGCTGCCCCATACAGTACAGCACTTCTAATAGACTTCCGAATGATCCTCATTAATCCTTTTTCTCTAAAAGGATGGAAGACCAATTATGCAGCCTGAAGGAAATGGGAAAACATGACCAGAGAGGGAAAAAGAGAGCAAGATTCCTCTTATAACCCCAGGTGGAGTACAGGAGAGGTCAGATGGTATAAAAAAACCTCAAGTTTCTCTACTGAAACTCCCTCTCACGGAATAGGATCTTAAATACAATAGGAATTTCACATGAGTTCTAGCCTTTTTGTAAGAAATCTCTACAATGATGCATGTTCTGGAATTGCTTTCCCACACCACTGACAGGTTGTCAGCCCAAAAACAAAGCATAACTAGACCTCTTCTAGGGTGGTGAAAGCTGTTTCTATTTCACGTTTATACCCCCTTTTCTTCCCCCCAACTTCTCAATGTCTCATCTTCCCATCTAGTCCCTGTTTCCCTGTAGTAGGATGATGAAAAGTTACAGATCCAGTGCTTCTTGCATATGCCTAAATGTTTGTTACCAGCAGAAGTGGAGTGGCATGTGTATGGGGCAGCCGAATCAACCTCCTTCTCCAGGCTTTTATTAATCTTTCTTTTTTTTGTCAAGGTGAATTAGGGAGTTAGGGGCCCTGAGTTGGGTCTTAGTTTAACTGTCCACTAAATTAGGGGCCCTGAGTTGGGTCTTAGTTTAACTGTCCACTAAATTGCTTAGCTTATCTTCACTGCCAGATGAATTAGGGAGTCAGGGGCCTTGGATTGGGTCTTCACTGCCAGACATTGTTTAGTTTAGCTCTCCATTATCAGACTGATGCAAGTCAGTAAGAGAAGAACAGGAAAACAGTGAAGGGGGAACGAGTATGATAAGAAACTACAAAGGCATGCAAGATAGGAGAGCCTCCCCTGGGACAAAGATCAAGATGAAGACTCCTGACTTCATCCAAGAACTCCCACCGAATGGGGAGGAAGACGTCGAGCCTTCATCCAGCGACCACCAGAAGGGGCTACAATGCATGCGCAAAGGGGAGGAAAAGTAATGAATATGTAACCGGGCTCAATGAATATGTATAAGTTTGGCTTTTAAATGTCTAACACTTTTGTCTAGGGGTATGCGAGTTTGATAGGGCGGTGACCCCCTAGCATCCGGTGTGGGCGCAGCACCGTAATAAACATACCTGCTTTATAACCTAATCTCGGGTTATGGAGTTTGATTCCGCAAGTCAAAGGAAAAGAAAAATTGAATATTTTGAAAGCATAATATTTATCAAGGGTTTGGTTTTTCTGCTAGCTCTGCTCACTGGCTACTTCACTTCATTCAAAATCATGGAGTATTCAGGGCTGGAGATCAACTGCTCTGTCACCTGAAGTCATTCTGTGTGATCCTCAGAGTTCCCTGAATTAGTACTCTTTAGAATACAAGCATTGGTGTCAGTATATGGTGTAATCCGTCTCAGAAAGCAGATGGGGGTTTTGCAGCTGGCTTCATGGCAGGAAAGTTTTCATCACTAACACTGTGGGAGGATGGAGTTATAGTGGATATACATGTATTTGGCTTCTGACTTTTCCAAATTGTACTCTTACATAAAGAGGAAGCCAGTCTGGGAGCACCCTGTTCTCAAAAATCCCCCCAGCTAAGGAGCAGAAGAAAGGATTGATGCAAGCATTTAGGCTGCATGCTGCCATCCTCAGCAAATATCCACCCACTCAATGGGTTTCTAGGCAGCGGGCCACCATGCTCTCAAAAAGAAGCAAGTCGTTCTGCACAAGTGTTTCAGGAAATAAAGGAAGGCAAAAATCATCAGAGTGGAGAACATAAGCTTGGTGAGTTATTCCTAAGAAAATGAGAGATGGGTTCCACTTGTCAGTGTCCTGCTGCTGCAGTTACACCCAGGGAGAGAGAGAGGGTTGGAGAGGTGTAGCTGGAAACCAAACAGATGGAACAAACATTTTTGTTGTCTGAGATGTCTGAGCAACTGGCACACTACTCAGTGGTTAGCCAGTGTCCATATGGAGGGGCGAGCTCTATGGAGAGGAGTCCTGTGAACAGTGTCCAAGAGGGCATCTGCAGCTGTCGGCGTTACAGAATTCCCCCAGTCAGTGTGGCATCAGAATAGCAAGCTTTCAGAATAGCAAGTTCTCTGAATAGCAAGTTCTCTGAATAGCAAGTTCTCCTTATTGTGTTTTACACACACCTTATATATCCTTCACTCGTAAGCAGTAAATCCACTCACGGCTAATTGTCCTTAGGTTCTTCACAACAACGTAGATAACAAACAAAGGGTTGCTTAACTGTCCCAGAAGTGACCACATTAGCTGTGCGTACTAAAGAGTATTCTGTTTACACCTTAGCCCTGTCTCCAGACTCCGGAGGCCTCATAGAGATAAGATCTACCAGAGTCTGTTGGGCTCTTTGTTGTTAAATCTCCCCCACATGCAGCTCCACTAAATCTGACTCTGTTTTCCGTCCAAGTGCAGAAACACAAAGCACGATATGCCCCCTTTACCTGGCAGAAGTCTGTTCTCCGCATTGCAGCTAACACAAACATCCTACAGTTGGTTGGATTGCTATTGCCAGTTTTGAGAAGAGTCTTCTGGTGGGGCTGTATTTTTTAGGTGTTTGACATTTTACTGACAAATTGCTGCAGTCTGATCAAAAGCATTAAAACCAACAGAAAATTTCCTAACTGCTGTTTTGGATTGGCCCTGCCAGAACACCTCTAAACCCAACAGTATACTTTAAAAAGCAGTAAATAACGCATTCTTTGAAGTATACATTGACCCTATATTATTTGCTTTTCCTGTACTCAATAATATCAATCCTTTTCCTGTACAGAGATTTAATTATATAGCTTCAGAATGACGGAGAATTTTGTGCATTTGTTCACAAACAATTGCATTTGTTTTGGAGTTAAGTAACTCACCAAGATTACCCTCTAGGAAGTTGTAACTGTTCTCTCCACAAACAAAACTGAAGTTACCTGGCTCAGCATTTGCCCCATCCTCACCATACACATGGAGCTCTCTGTCTTTGTGCCCAGGAGTGAGCCAGGTCACTGTAAGGAGGCTGTGTGAATCCGTCACTGATAAGTTGAGGTGTGTGCAAGGGGAACAGGGGGTACCCTGTGCACAGGGAGATGTCTGCTTACTGGATAGATGTTTGAAGCAGAGCTTATCCTTGCATTGAAAGTGAAGCAAATGCTCCAAAATCTTCCTTTGCATTAAATTTCTTCCAGCTGCAAAAGTAGAGGGAAGCCTGCTTTTCCCTTCCCATTGAATCAACCTCTTGGATTCTTCATTTCAGTTCCTGTCTTAACTGCCAATAAAACTGGCTCCTCTCTCCTAGGCAAGGGAGACTTGCTGACAGACACTAGCACTTATACTTAAAGGCTTAGACACATCTGAACATTAACAAATGTCCATGCAGTTTCTATATACAGCCTAGCATTATGCCTGTCTGTTGTCTGCTTTTCTGTCTTCTCCAGTTCATGAGCCGTCACACTTCCATTTATTCACCCTCCCCATTTTGACGATAAGGTCATTAATAAGGACTTCATAATTCTTTTCCTAAATCAGTTTCCTCTCAAGGTCAGCAGATAACCCTAGCACACTAAACTTACAGAGAAAGTACAAAGTAGGTTTCTTTCTGCTTTGATTTCCTCTACCCATGCCACCTCCTTGAGCTCCAGTCACAGTAGTGATCATTACCCATATCATCATAACTTCATCAATCCTAGGAAAAGTACTTTCATTTGATGAAAAAGTTGAATGTTGTTCATTGGTGCATGCTGGCTTGGAACATTATGGCATCCTCTAATTAAAACATGAGTCCCTGTGACAGGCTGGTTGTAGCCACAGAATAGCTTGCTACTTTCACATGAATGCTCAACAAAAACATAATGAAAATGCTCATTAACAAAGGGCACTTTGAGTTCTTGCCTGAAATATGAGGAGTATTTCTTGAAATGTTTATGGAGTTTGGGATTCTGACTTGTGCAACTCACACTGCATCATCTTTGTAGGATGCTCGGGAGTCATACAAATTGCACTTCTATTTGAGAAAGAGAGGCACATGTAAAGAAATCTCTGCTAGCAAATGAGTGGAAGTGTCACTTGGCACCTAGGATTCATTGTCTGGTAGTACTGCCATTTCTGAGGAAGTCAAAAGAGATGGCATGATACAGAAGCAATCCTGTATGAAAGGGAAGGAAGGAAATGCTTCTTGCTTGTAATGCGCTAGTATCTTACAGAAGCATGAAGTCTTGACACCTTACAGTATCGAACTGCTGGTTCTGCTGGTGGTCGCACAATTAATGATTGCCATCATAGAATAGAATCATAGAATCATAGAATTAGCTAGGTTGGAAAAGACCTACAAGATCACCCAGTCCAACCATCCACCTACCACCAACATAACCCCACTAAACCA
>NC_034414.1:4272445-4304595 GCF_002078875.1 Numida meleagris | reverse complement strand
TACTGTTAATATATTTGTAAAAGAGTTTCTTGTTCTCTTTAATCCCAGCAGCCAAGCTTAATTCGAGCTGGGCCTTTGCCTTTCTAATTTTCTCCCTGCACATCCTGGCAACCTCTTTGTACTCTCCCTGAGTTACCTGTCCTGTCTTCCACAGGAGGTAGAATCTCTTTTTCTCCTGGAGCCTCAGGAAAAGCTCCCTGTTCATCCACGCCGGTCTCCTTCCCCGCTGGCTCATCTTGCGGTGAGCTGTATTTATGCAAACCTCTTGGCCCACCTATTTTGTTTGCTTTTTTAACCTGGATCTTTACTGAAGAGAGATGTTGAATTCTAGGTCACGTTGGAAAATAGTAGCAAAATTTTCATCAGTATAGATGGGGCCAGGTCTTTAGCCAAAGAATAATGTAGAAAATTGCATGGTAGCACTTCTTCCTCCTAGCAAATGATGTCACTGCTACCAAGCCCACAGATACCAAGCCCACAGATAGTTACCATGGGTGGCTAGAAGGGAGCATGCACAGAGCATGAGTGGAGCGTGCTCAGCATGGGCATTAGGATGCCTGCAGTTCCACCTAGATGGCTGAAAAAACTATCTACTGATGTTGCTCTTGTAGATTATATCCACTCTTACAGACACATGTGTGTAAATAGAAACAGGCCCTGCATATATTTACAGCTCTGTTGTAAATGTAAATCTAAAACTTGTAGATCTAATTAGCAGCTCCTTAGCTATTCTCCTGTAGAAAACAGCTATTTTTACTTTGATTGTCCCACCATTTCTTGTTTGGCCTTTAAACACAGTGGTTTCAGGCTGGCTGACTAAAGGTGTCACTCAGAGAAGTTCCTATTTCAAGTAACTCCATGATGTTTTACAGCAATTGCTCAGCCTTTGGACTGTATGCAATCAGGTCAGAGCCTGATACCAGGAGAAGAAGGATCATCCTAAAAAGAGCTCCCATGCCTACAGACTTACCATTTTAGCAACAGCACTGGTGCTTTTAGTTTAATATCTTTATTACCACCTACAGCGAATGGTTCCGATTACATTACACAATGTATTGAAAAGCCACCTGGGTTTAAATCTCTATCTTTATTCCTATTTAGGCTAGACAGATATGCAACATTTGACCACAGAGTTTCTGGGGTTTCTATTCGTTTCTGGCTGTAACTGTAGTGCTACCACGCAGCGTTGCTAAGTAATAGCTGCAGGCCTTTAGGCCACCAGACGCCAAAGTTCAGGCACTTGGAACACAAACATGCTTCTGACTGCTTAACAGCACTGCTTTGCTGAGGAGTTAAATAAGAATTACAGGGAGTCAGACACTCGCTAAATGTTTTAGATTGACTCATTTCTGACTGAGAAAGCATAGTCACTAGTTGTTGCAGGGGAATGTGCATATGCGCCTTCCAAAAATTGATATGGTGGCTGAATTTCACATCCTACTCATCTCCCACCACATTTCTTGGTACACATGCTAATGTAAAAAAAAAAAAAAAAAAAAACCTTCCTGAGCTGCATCTGAATGATGTAAGTGTGGGGAAGAGACAAATGATTATTTAAAACCAGAACAAGATTTAACTTAGCTATTTCTTGTCAAGGATTCCAAGACTATGCTGCAAAGTTGCGATGACCCTGGCCATGCAGGCCAACAAGAAACAGTAGCTGTGGCTCAGTGACATTACAAATTAATTACCAAATAATTTCTCGATTATTTGAAGCATTGATATGGTATTGATCATATATATTTTTTTCTGCTACTTCTTTCCATCTGTTTAGGGAAGGAAGCATTTCACATCTAAGTCAGCCCTTTGGCAGGGTTGCCTTTGCTCTCCCTTCATCCAAATCTCTTTGCTAACCACAGGTTGGTCCATCTAGTGTCCCGTCATTCTACCTCTAGCTCTGGTTGTATCTGGCATGAAATGTGCAGGTTTCAAACTTCAGGTTACCATTTTTTTCTCCCCATGTATCTACTTGTGAATGGGTTTACATGCACATCACCATCCCTGGAGGTGTTACAGAACTGTGGAGATCTGGCACTGTGGGGCATAGCCAGTGGGCATGGTGAGGGGGGGCTGGAGTTGGACTTGGGGATCTTAGAGGTTTTTCCCAACCGCAATGATTGTATGTTAACAGACTATTTGTACCGTACCTTAAGGAAGATGTAAGTGCTGAATCTTTTTCACTATATCGTGGCCTTCTAACACGAGAAATTTTCAAAGCTAAGTTCACTCATAAGGTATCATATACTCGTTCCATCTCAGCTGATGTGCACTGCTTAAAATATATGCAGAACTTAGTACACATTTCCATTGCTAAGTAATTTCTTAAGGAAATGTAAGGCAACAAAGTTACAAAGTGCAGTCATCGTTTCAGTTAGAAGATGGTGGCCAGATGCAGGTTTTCTTACCAAGTTTCTTACTCAGTTTATTGAAATTAATTACTACTGCAGAAAATCTGTATGCAGCATCCAAATATCCCACAATGAGCTGCAGAAATCTGTATAAACATTTTTCTCCTTGAGGCTCTCTGGGCATTTAACTTGAAGAATTCTTGGCATCTTCATAAACAACAGCAAATTAAAAATAAACACTGCTTTATTTGCCAGGTTTAAATCTTATTAAATGTACATATATAAGTTAGCTGAATGCAACGTTAAAAAAAAATTATCCCAACATTAGTGTATCATATATACCAGCAACATATGTAGCAGACAGAAATGCCACTCTGATTACGTGACAGAATGAGTTAGAACAAGCACTACACACAGAACAGTACGGAAGTCCATGATTTTCACTTCTTCCCATTGTCTCCAACTGACAGTATTACAAAAAAAAGTAAAAACAGTAAGATCTTCTAGCAAAAAAACCTGTATAGTGTTTTATAGTAGCACTCATTTTGCAGTCATTTGCTCAGATCATATCAATCTAATATACAAATACTAGATTTAAACTGGTAACTCCTGATTGTATGACACCTGAAAAGCCAACTTTTTTTTTTTTTTCCGCTAATTCTAATGAAGCGATCTGCTGTAGCTTTACCTGCCGTATTCCAACACAGAAGTAACTTCACTTTGCTCAAAGGACACTTTTAGATACATATTTTGAACACATCAAAACCCAAATTTTAACAAGAACAACATCCTCAAACTGACCAGACCATTTTTCTGTTTTTGCCACTTTTCAAGAGCACTTCAGGAAACATGTACTTGGACCACTATAATCCTTCTAAGCGTGCCAATGATCTTTTGCCAAAACACTGCTGAATGACAAGCAAAGGCAAATTGTTACACGAACAGGCATTGGATTTCTTTGTGACATTTGCTCTTAACATGACAACACTTGTTCTCGTCAACGGTTTCTATTATACCAAGAAGTAATACTATGAAGTGTAATGACAGATTCCTTTAATTACATATATTTTAAACAAGTAGGTCCCAGATTTTTTCATTTTTGTTGCAATACATATTTCTATAGCATCAAAAAGGAAGTGATGTCAAAGAACACGTCTGAAAGAAGCAAGAAGTGGGGGCCAAGCGTGAAATCAAATTCAGGGTCTTTGTGTGGGGCTTCTGCATGTCAGTGCTGTATCCTGAATTCAGGAATTTCATTGTTGTCCTTAATCTTGCTTTTAAATAGCAAGAATTATTCAAAAGATGGGTATTTTGCTGACAACTTTTCAAGTGCAGTAAATTAGGACAGTTTATTTATTATAGGACCTGAAGAAACTAGTGTTCAATATGCAGGAATCTAAAGCTGAATTTTCAAATCTTTTTCAGCTTCAGCCAAATGCATATTTTTTGCACTGAAGTATCATTTTGCATCTCATCACTTTACTATTTGAAGCAATTGTTTGCTTTGCCAACAGTAGAAAACAGAACCATGAAATCTAAATTAAGCAGTTTAATTAACAGTATAGATGTAAGAAACAGCGAAGTGCTTGTGGTAGATAAGTTCTGGTGTCACATACATAAATATGGTGACTGATATTTTTCTTTGGCATACACATTAAGCAGCATAGCTAGCTTATTCATACATGCGGTAAATCCATTATTTCAAATGTATCTGAATACATAAGAACATGGTCAGTTCGTCATAAACATGAACTGCCAATATGCTTGATCTACCAAGCAAACTTACAGAATAAGCTGAATAACTTACAGAAATGGAGAGAAATGTACATCTGCTTCAACTCCTTGACTGGCAGCCAAACCACGCGATGTTTGCTCGAGGTAGGCACTTCAATGTTAGAACTTCTGCTAGTAATTACAGTTCCACTCAAGACACTGATTTAAAACTCTGTTACAACATTAAGGTTACTAGCCAAAATGTTTCAAGACATTGGCTACGTCTGCTGAAACAAAATATGGAAACCTTAGGTTGTGGATCTTGTAAACAGTACATCATTGGCTGACATGGCTTTCAAATCTGATTTTTTTTTTTTTTTTTTTGTATACTTGCAAGGAAGTATAACTTTCAAAGTGCAAATACGTTAAAATCTCTCATCTCTCTAGCCAGTGTACTTGCACATGAGAGAACTCAACTGCCTGGTGCTAGCTGATCCAAGCAGTCTAGGTACGGACAGTTGGCCCATGAACGGTTTGCATAGCACTAACAAAGAAAAGTGTGCCAAGGCAGGCATTGTGTGGCTAACATTACAGTCATGTGTGCAGGTTCACAGTATCATGATGCGTGCAAGCACACTTTGGAAACGCTCATTTCCACAGAGTGATCGTTTTCACATCTTTTTGCCAAATGCAAATAAACAAGGCACTAAGCGTGGAAGTGTTGATATGTTTTAAACATATAGCAAAATCATAAAAATGCAGAACTGCTTAAAATTATAAAACAAGCGTAAACAGCTGGTAGCTACTTTACACAAGTAGTTATTACCTACTTACACACTCTATAACTTTGTAGAAAGGCCCCATAACAGAATAAATTCCTTCTCAAAAATTAAAAAGAAAAAATAATAATAGAAAGGCTCCTATGTATAAGGACAGTAACAATGTAAACACAGAGTACTTGGCATTCCTAAAATCATTTGAATATGAATCCTAGTCTCTGTACAATCATGTGGTTTGATCAATCAACATAGCGGCCCAGCTCCCAACCTGCTATGCTCTGAAATCACACTCCACAGCACATGGTACGGACACATGGCTTTAAGGCCTTAGTTGGCATTTGCAAAGATGGGAAGAATCCAACTGAAGGAACAGCTTGGCCCAAAACTTACGTCAAGCACATTCTTCCAGTGGCAAGTTTTGAGATGGAGAAATAAATTAGCTGTATTTCCCCAAATTGTATACATCTTTTAGAAAACTAATTAGATGATTCCACAGTATCTGGATTTAAAGAGCAAACTCTATGGCAGGCGTAGTTTAATGAAAATAAATTATGATGGGTATTTTTCCTTCATTAGTAGCTGAATTCTGTGCCTTAAAATAATTCCAAATGGAATTAAACCAGTATATATTTAAAAACATATTCCCTCTAAAAAGAGTAATAGACATTTAAAGCCAGGAAGAAACATTTCAGAAGACACAGTGGATACAAAAATGCCCCAAACCCTAATCCAACTCTTCTATCAAGAGTGTTATCTGCTTTTAAATAATCATGTCATAAGGTAATGCTCAGCATTTTCCACAGCAGGAGTCCTCTGGGATATCTTTCTCATTCAGCTGTGATACAGGGTAAGGGCTTGGTGGTAATGACTGTATGATATCTTGTGAGCCCTTTTAGGATAACATTCCCTGTACTGGGGATCCAAATTGTAGGATTACAAGATTACATTAATTATTTAAAGTGATGCATACATAGAGAACGGTGCCCAAGTCATGTCGTTAAATAGATTTTACTAAACCTAAAATGCTCAGTATGACTTTTCTTTAAAAGTCTAAAATCTTTGGACTGAAAGCAAAGGGTTGAACCTGTCTTATAGCTTTCAAGATGATGCATACTGAGCAAGTCACAGATAAAGAAGCTAAAATGAGCTGAATCCCAGATAGTTGTTTTTTTCAACTACATTGCTCTGGATAACTCCATTCTCCCTTCTGTGGCAATGAACTCCTTTTCCGTAGCTCGTTTATCACCTTGACATAGTCTCTCCTTCAGTTTTTCAAGTTCATACTCATGTAGGATTTTCTGTGTCAAATATTTTTCACGTTTTATCTTGGCTTTCACATCTGCAGGTACATCAGGAATCATCCACGCTACAAAGAATTTGACGATGAATACAACATGCTGCAAAATAAATCCATTAATTAATTAAATAAGGAAGCCAGAGGAAACGAACTGAAGCAAGCAGTGTAACCCCAAATAGATCCCTTCTCTTTTTGTTCTTAAACAGAATACTTTTCATTTGGCTGTCCTGGAACAACACATCAACTAACGTGTACCTAAGATGTGCAGAAAGATGAAAACATTCCCTATTATACAAAAGCCTTAATCCCAAACCATTTATGAAGTAGGAAACCCAGGAGGAAAGTGCCAGGTTCTGGATTTCTGCATCACTTCCTAACACCAAGTGTTTATTTAAAAAAATTCGTAATGCCGTGCTGATACTGATCTGCTAGTGAGAACTGATAAGATAAAGTGTAATCCTTATCACTTCTCCTATTGTAAGTACACCCTTTTCCTTTTCAAGCTTTAAAACACCAGCTTAGTGCTGCAGTGCTAGTTATCCAGATTACTGACTTAGCTATTTTTTAACCAATGCACATTACCACAAAATGCCTCCAGGACTTTGAATACAGATCAATTCTTGCAGTCTCCTCATCAGCTGTTTTCACTGTTCGTACTCTGCAGTTTAACTTCCTGAAGTTACAAGCCAGACTTGGAGTATCCATTTAGGACATGGGTATTTGGTATCACTTAGGGAAGAGGCTATTTTATACTCTCAACAATTCTGTTTTTCTGTAACGTTAGTAACTACCTAGAAAATCTATCAGGTGCTAACTTCAGAAGGGAACAACACAGGGAACATACCTCCATAATAATTATAAATGCCAGCTTTGCAGCAAGAATGTGCCAAAACTGCATCGTGTGTAAATATTTCCTCTCATGATCTGGAGGATACCGATAGTCTCTGTACCTGTTGAACAGAAAGATGTGAAGGTGAAATGTCACATTCAGCCTGAGACAGAATACAAGCTCAGTGACACGTACATGCAAATACAGCTGTCACTTAAGGAACCTTTTCTTGTTTTAAACGGTCTGTTTCCTTTTGCAGGAAAAGGTTGCCTCGCAATTTGTTTCGATCTTATGTTTGTTTAAACACTCTCACTCACAGCACCAGATTATAGATGAGGGTGTGTGAGAAATGAAATTTTAGATGCAGCTTACTTTTCTTTCCCAGGCAATAATCAACTAATGCAGAAGTGATGGAACTTCCCAGGCAGTAATTGACAAATATAGAGTAAATGCAACAGGTGTTGACAGATTGTGTACTGAACAGATGCAGGGCTTAATGGAAGCACAATCTCAGTCATGTGTTCTACACTCACATGTATAAGTAGGATGGCCACCTGAGGCTTTAAAGCTAAAGCATCACAGAGCTCTAGCTTAGTTTTTATATTTTTTCTTCACTAAATCAAATTAAAATGTTCCTCTTTTACCAAGGACTTCTCTGAAGTTCTCCAGTTCTTTTAGAAGCCTCTAATGCTTTGACTTTAAAGGCCATATCTCGTTTCCACCTTTAGAGTCTAAACTGCCCCTTTATCGTACTTAGGTGGCCACCGGCACACTGCAGCCTAAAATCCTCTGAAAATTTTGGCCAAGGTTTCAACTTTAGGGACATAAACTTCCGAACGATGAAAATGACATCTTTTAATTTCTAGTAAGCTATGCAGCAGATCTGCATTGGCTTTTTATGTTATATACAAAGGCAAAAATATTTATTATTATACCAATGCCAACCTGCATTGTTCAAAACCTTCTGGATTCTGTTTAGGCTTGTTTCTCTCCGGAAAATCTGAGATATCAAACACCGACAAACTATTGTTTATGTATCCAGACATCGGTGACTCTTCATTTTCAGAATAAGCGTAGTAGTAAACTAAACGAGGAATCATATCTGATGTGAATGCAACAATAAAAGCCTGAAAAAGAAATTGGAAAAGAAATTGAGCAAGAAAATTTGTGAGGGGATTCATAAAGGGTTTCTGGCACTGTGACTGTGACATAACCCATGGTCCACTAAGTAAGGGTGAGCACAATTAGGGCTCTTTGTCTTGGAAAAGATCCTGCCTGTATCCTCTGCTTGTAAGGACCAGCTAATTTTACACACTCAGTGAACAAAGCATATGAATAGTTCTTGTAAGAGGCAGCCAATCCTTTTCTGTAGAAAAGTACTTTGACTTCAAAAATCATTCTTCCCTTTCTTCTCATTTATGCAATACAGACCAGATTCCTGGTACTTTCCCACCCCAAAGCATATAATTCCCTAACAGTGATTTCCACACTCCTCGCTGAAAATGGAGATGCGGGCTTGAATTCATGTGAGAAAGCCCGAATGTGAACTCAGTGTGGGAACCAGCTAACTTATTTGATGAAAGAAGGGGAGCCTTTTTCTCCAGCTGTATTTAAGAAGTCAGCAATGGCTTCTGGCACACTCTGCCTATAAATCTGAGATACTTGAAATGGTCAGGTAACTTGCTAGTTTGGCACTAACTGCAAATGGTCTTGTTGCCTAAGGCATCTACAGATCTGATACTGCTGAATATTCTGCATTAAAAAGAAGTAACTCTTGCTCAGCAGCCTGCTTTACATTATTCTTAATATGAAATATTGACATACCATTTTGTTTCCAGTGTATAAAAAGTACTCTGAGCCACCACCCCTATCATCACACTAAAGTTTAGACTGGCTTCTGCCATTTCAAAATGACAGAAGGTGAAGACGTGCTATGGAAATATTACAGTCCAATGAAATATGGATTGAGAGTTCCATATATCAGCACATGGACGAGACAAAAGACTCAGATGGACCGTATCTCCACAGGGTAACATGATAAAGTGAATAGTGTTGATGAAGGAGATAAAGCATTAGCTGACTTTTAAATCTGCACATTCTGAGCCCATGAAAGAGTGGAAGAGTTGGTTTGGCATAGTTAGCTTGCTTACATTAGTGACAACAGACAAGATGGCCATGCCATTCAAGATTTCTTGCCACACTCCTATGCTATGTGCTTTTGCAGCCACAGGTCTTCTGTACTGAGTGGTTAACTTCCAGGAGTCTACTCGAATCTCCAAGATATTATTCATCAGAGCAAGAAGAGGAGCCAGGGGAAAGGATGCCACAAAGAGAGTAATGAATCCGAACTGAATGACTGTAAGCAAGAAAAGAAAATTGTCACAATCCATCCCTAGGAACGTGCTTTCAGGATGACAACAAAACATTCAACGTGCCACCTACCGACAGACAGCAAGTTTCTGTCAAACTGCACATGTCTTCTCCATTACCGAAATGAAACATCTCTTGATGCAGAATGCATCAGTCCTCACTGCAGAGCTAGTACTGCCACTTTATTTTAAAAACAGAACCTCTTGTCTGGCTTAAGCAGCAGATAACAATAAATCCCAACACACCAATACACTCAGGTTTTGTAAACAAATTTCATATGCGCATCCTGTTTACAGAACCGTAGGAAAAGCTCTGTTACTCGTGGTCCCCCTGCTGGTCTGCTGGGTTGTATCTCAGCGCACACCTAAAATGAAATGGATTCCCTCTGATCTGGTTCACAGATCTCACATCTGCAGCACACACCCTCACAGCAGACTGGGCACTCATCCCACACTTTGAATTTCCACTGACATCAGCTTGGAAACAAGAATGGGATACAGCTGGTTGCAATGAGAAAAATGTCCAGCATTCGAATGAGGGAAACTGTGTTTGCAGTGATTCTGTGACATCCCTCCCATTCAAAGACAGAAATAAATAAAAAGGTGTCTTTACAATTGGGCTTACCTGTTTAATCATTTAGAGCTATTAACCCTCTCCTGTTTACTAGATTAAAGTGGTACCATTAACCCTCAACAGCTCATTGAGATGCAGTTTTCTTGTGTCAGTGCAAAGTACCTTATCCTCATTCCAAATTTGTACTTTTAAAGCTTACCCATTTCCAGATATTCATAGAAAAGGCCCAGGGCTCCAAACGTCTGCAGATCATGGTCCTGCTCCCAGCGACTATACAAATTCTCTGGATTGCTTCTGGCTTTGCGCCGTCCCCACCAGTTACAAATCCAGCTGCATATAGAAAACAAAAATTAAGAATGAGAAAATCCTTTCCCGAAGCAAGCTCCTTGTTTCAATACTCTTTTGCTGCTTCTTGTGAAAAGCATGTTTGTGAAAGTCAAAACCTCTATACTTTCTATGCACTCATTGTTCTTAGCTTCATCATATGCCAATGCTTGCTACCACTCCTTTCCTTATAAGACAGGCATCATAGTGTAAGAGAACTTACGGTACAATGGCCTCTTGGATATTTCCCCAGATCTGTTTGCCAGCCATGACTATGGTGAGCTGTGTCGTCAATTCAATCAAGCAACCTGCAGGATCACACTGCCAGAGACAGACTGGGCGATTAACAGACATTTATAACAGATGTTACCCAGACAAAATACATCCTACTGCTGTATAAATTAAAGAAAGGAGAGAAGAAAAGATCTTAAGAATTCTTAGGATGATAATTAATTCTCACCTAGGCTGCCAGCTAAGATATCCTTTTCAGCAAGGCTGTTATAGAAAGGCATTAAATGCTCAGCATGCTTGATAAAGCACATGCTCAAACATAATGATCATTGAAAGACAGGGCAACTCAGATACTGAGATGCTTCCGGCTGACCACTGTGAGGAGGGAGCAGCAGGACCTGAGTGCAGCAGGAGCCCCACAGCCCCAGCCAGGGGAATCTATGGTGGCTGGGCAGCTCAGAACACCAGACCAACCCTGACCTAGCAAGCGCCCGCATTTTCTGTTCATTTCATTTCCCTTCACTGGGCGCATTTAAATAACTGCCATTATTCAGTCTCTTTTGTTTGCCAAGAACACTACCTTCAAACTTTCAGCTCTGTATTGTGGCCTTCTTAAGAATTTAGTAGTTGAGTTGTATTAGGAGATACTCTATCAATAACCACACTGTATTATTTCTTTATGCTTTGCCTAAAGTTTTTCCTCCACTATTGACTTCCATGCAACACTTCAGTAAAGATTGCGTTTCATTTCTGTACAGACAGCATAATTAGCAATGACATGCGAAAGAAGCAAAACCTTACCTGCCTCTTACTGGATGGTTTCTGTGAAAACGTAGCTATAATTTAGTGGGGATGCCCATAAGCCAGCAACCATTTCCATTTCTCCCAGTTTTCCTCAGTGTAGAGGATTACTCTTAAAACATATGGTGAGATCCACTGATATTTCAGGAGAAGTGGGGCCAAGAATAGCACTCAGATTTCTCACCCACGTGGCTGAGAGTCACAGCTTTCCACTGCCAGGGTTTCCCTGACTAGCAACAGCAGGAAGAGTACATGGAAGCCCTCTCCACCAACCTGGCTCCCCCACCAGGCTGAAAGGGATGAAGAGTTTAATTACTTAATTATGGTCTCCACCTTTATCAAAAAGTCCTACCTCTTCATTTCGCCAGCGATTAAACATATATGTGTATGCACCTGGGTAACCAACAAACTTCCCTTTGAAGAAGGCCACATAGAAGCAGGATGAATAGTAGTTGACAAACTGGAACAGAAACATTTTCATAGTGAGCCTGTTCTCATACTCCATATGAGTTCTGGGAATCTCTGTGAAAGGAGAGAACAGTGACTTCATTTTCCTTCACTCTCTTAAAAGGATACAGTTTCCATAAATACTTGTCACCCACAATGCCCTTACATCCCAAAGGAAATGAACACAAAACCAAAAATACCCTCCAAACTCAGTTCAGCAGTTGGAGCTCCTGTTCTCAGACACCCTACTCTTCATTTACAAGGCACTGTTCTCAGTAGGCAGACAAGTGGAATTCATTCTTGAAATGTTTATTGCCTTCTTCATACTATCTAATATCATTTGTTCTACCCCCAGATCTCTTATCTCAGAAATATCACATCTCAACCAGCAACTAGTAGGGTCTTCTAGAGTATGTAAATTCTAATGTTGGCAATGAACAGGATAAGCAATATTTTTGCTTTGTTGCCGAGAATGATGTTAGTGCTATTTTTGCAATGCACTGTATACGTGCAACTTAAATTGACATCAGCTGAAACCAGACAGGTGCAGTGCCTCTCAACTGAGAAATTCAGAGTGGGGAAGAACAGGGCAGGATACCAGCTGCCTAGGGAAGCGGGACAGTTGCCATCCTTGGATCTATTTCAAAGATGCATGTACATGGCACTAATGGACGTGGTGTAGCGGTAGGACTCCATAGGTGGGGTTGATGGCTGCACTTGGTGATTTTGAACGTCTTTTCCAACCTGATCATGGTGACAGGTAACATCACTAAGCCTTTGCTTAAGGTTTGCCTACCTCAATAATCACATTTCCCATCACGTTTACCTTCTTAAGGTAGCGGGAAGCCCTAAGCATACTATTAATAACATATCCTGTTAAATGCTAACATACAACGAAATCAAGCTAGAAGAAAGGGGAAGAAAATAAACCACAAAAATTTAAGTTCCTCTGAATTTTTCAGGATGTGGCAGACACGTTGACCTCACCAGCCCTATGCTAAAGTCATTTCACATCTGAGTACCATCATGTTAACTCGTTTGGTTTAAGTTTGTGTGATTGAGGAACAGAAAGCATTTACCAGGAACCTGACATCAGTGCTCTATAGTGAAGGCAGTGCTCAGAAAGGAGAGGTGATCTTTCTGGGACACAGCTCATACATTTATTTTTCTTTTGTCAGTGAGTCATTCAAGTGCTTACATCAAGAAATAGGTCATGCTTTTATCCACAAGTAAAATCTGGCTTAGCTTTGTTTTGAAAAATTTAAGTGAAAGGAGCTAGAACAGACGCTGAGCCACTCCTCTAAGCCTCTTCTAGCTGCATTTCACAGGACTGCCATTGGAGGGCAACAGTCCCACAGAAGTAAATGAATTCCTATCTCTTGAACTGATAACCATAGGCAGTGCTGACACTTAAGAAATTCATCCCCCACGCTTCCATGCAGCAAAATAACTTAACTGAGCCCTCATGGTCATAATTCGTGCCTTTCGAGAAAGAAAGACCAACATTAATTACTTATTCTGTCTTTTCTTGGTCTAATCTGGTCATGTGAGGTATTCAACACACATCTGACAAGAGCTGGTGTACAATTAATCGAAACGAAGACAATGTAACGTCCTGTTAAGCTTCTGTAACATACACCTTCCAATTCTTGCTTCTACTTATAAAACCTCAAAAGGAAAAAATAATCACCCAACTGTTCGTATGACAGCTGTACAAACTACAAACACCTAATAATGTTCAGCTTCCTAAAAATCATTATGCATTGACTTTTTAATTATTTTAATCACGTTCAGAACTGCAGTTGTCTCTGTCAGGCTGGTTTTAATACATGCAAACGTGGCACTATGAGAAAGGAGCTTATGATAACTACTGAAATGCAGTGAAGATGTTTAGCACTGCTCACCCATATCAGTGATCCAGATAGCTATTCTCTCATATATGAAATTCAGTATCATGATGATGACAAAATTCAGGCAAGAGGCTGTGACCGAAGTTGCCAGCTGAGGTGTCAGTAATCCACTGATAGGCTGCAGACTCTGAGTATTTTCCATGAGGCTGGCAAAGGCAGCATACACTGCAAGGCGATACACAATCACAGCTATCATGCTAGCTATGATCAGAGACACCTAAGGAAAGGACAGATTTCAGACACACAGATCTGTTTAGCTGTAACGCACACATATTTGAAATAAGGTCAGCATCATGCTTTATACTTCAATTCTTTATGAGTTCAGCAGCACTGAAATGCAAAGTAGACAATAAAATTGTTATATTAGATATATTAAACCCACTAAAATTACTTTGTTAAAAGAAGACAAGCAGACATTCCAAAAAGTTGTGCAGAAGGATACAGATTCAGAAGTGGAGGTGGAAAAGACAAGTTAGATTATACTGTCCACCCTGAAATTTACTCTAGAGATATTTCTATACTTTATTGTAGTGAATAATAATACTTTGTTTATATACCTTTGCTGCACAATTTTTTCAGTATAGCATGTAAGCCATAGAAAAAGTTACCTCTATGCTATTAAGGTCTCTTCAAATTACTGGTTATTGACAGATCTCCAGTATTTTGTTTCTTTGCCTTCTCAATTGAAATGCATTTTGCATGACAGCAGGAAATCAGCAGGACAGTAACAGGCAGCAACCTACCATGCTAGTACATGTTAATGCCATAATTAGTGGTGATCAGCAACTGTGATAGATGTTAACGTGACAATTCAAAAAAGATGCTCACCCAGAACAACACTGTAGTTCCTGAGATGCAGAACCGCACAGCCTGGCTAGTTAGAGGCAAATAAGGCTCCATTTCCTGAAACAGTCAAGCAAGCACAGCATAGTTCACAAATCTATCATCTTATTCTAACATCAGGCAGCACACAGAGCTCTCAACAGCTGTGTGAAAGTAACCACATCCGAGGAAAACCGCTCAGAACCCCTCTCTCTCTAAAGGGGTAGACAGGATAGGATTTTGGATGTGCTGAACAACAACAACAGAAAAAAATTAAAAATATCAGGACAGAAGTGGCCATAACAATGCTAAGAATGAAGACAGTACCTGGAAAGAATGGTTAAACCTTTGCAAAGTATCAATTAGCAGCTGAAGGAAAAAGACCAACTTCTCCATTGCAGGAACAGGACTGAACGGTTACTGTTTTGCTAGGTAAGCTGTTGTACCGTGCTGAGTTCAGAACTGGACTGAATTTTAGGAAATTAATGTCAAGGTTTGGTAAAACGATCATTCACTTGGATGTACTATGTTTCTCCACACAGCCAGAAAGCATTTTCCCCCACTCCTTCAATTTTTGAATTGAAGAAATGGCTACACTCATTAGTTGCCCGTCTCTGCCGCAGCATCAGGCAGCTAGGTCTTACCCAGAAGAGTATTCCCACATAGCACAAGAACAGCTTTCCGTGTTGGTGTAAAGGTCTCTCTTTCTCAACCAACTCTAATTCCTAGAATACCATATCACACATATTAGGAAATGATCATTTAAAAATTAATGCCTATGGAATACAATTTATTACCAAGTAATCTGAATTTGATAAATCTTCAGGCTGGGGCACTGTGACATATTTCTGTTCCTCTTGGACAAAGAAACCCAGGTTACTACAGGCCAGCACAACTTGAAGCATACTGTCAGCGACTATATACTGAACTGATCAGCACCAGTATCAATACTTCCATCTCCAACGATTACAAGTTTTTTAATGGTGGTAACAGAGGATCTATCAATAGAACTATAAAACCAGCTGAAGATGAGATACAAGTATAGAGATCAAGGCTGGAACTCTATGATCCTTGGGGTACCATCCAACCCAAGCCATTCTATGATTCTATGATCAGGTGACTTTACGTAGGCTCATAACATTTTTATACCTATTAATAAATAACATCTATATTCTGTACAAGGGAATGAATGTCTCACACATTCTAGGCTACTTCAGCAATTTTCTACCTTGGAGCAAAATAATGTGGTGCAATGATTGGAAGCCTTTGTTATTTATGTAAATGATGATCCTACAGTAATCAGCAAAAGCAGACTTCACTTATGTTCTAGTTAAATTGTTTAGTACCGTGAGAATGATGCCAATACTATTTTAATAGCAAATGAGGTGTTAATTAAAGCCTGAAGATGGCTAATTTCTATTTCAGTGCACGATAATTTCTATTTCAGTGCACCTAGAACTTCGAATCATGGCCAGGAATAATGATGAAATGGTTTTGTGACTGCAGCAAAGCTAGCCTTGGGATGCAAGAAACTCAGTGACCTGTATCTATATCATCTTACCCAGTCTGCAGAATTAATTTATTTGAAGTCACTGCTCAGTATTGCACATTATTTAATAAAGTGAAATCATACCACGGTGTGGCCAACCTGCTTGGTTTGCTGTAACTGGGTACTGATAAGGATCACTGCTAAACCCTGCTGCACAAAAGCTTCTGAAAATCCACCGAAGTAATAAATTTATGTGTCATAAAATAAAGGATTATGCAGTCATTGAATTTTTACGGCAAATGTTAATGCATAGTTATAAAGCACCGAACAGTGCAGTATCTCGGTCACAGATAAAAACATATCAAAGTCCAATTTCTATCTCCTGAATGAATTCCAAATAAGCTGCCTGACTTATGGAAGCTGCATGACTGTAGAGAGAACAGTCTTGCCCTCAGACAGTTACATTAACCCATGCCATGTTTGACTGCTACGGGTGCTTAATTTCAGCAGGCCATAGGTTTTGGTCCCCGCTGTAGGTAAGTGCTGCCCACAACCCAGGCCATTACTTCCCTATCCTCACACGATCATGCTCTGCTGCAGCACATGACCTCAGAGCACATCAGGGCCATGAACTGCTTCTGATCTCCCCTCTCCTTCCATGGCAGCAGAACCACAGTGGTTCTGCTGGTTTTTGCTACTACACAGCTATGGAAGAAAGTGGAGGTTTTGAACCAAAGTGTACACAGGAAGGCAAACTAGCACATAGCACACAACCCATCAGCACCTGTTTGCAATTAGCTGAACTAGCTTGGCAAAAATTATCATTTCCTTGAAACTGTTTTCCTGAGCATGCAGAGAGCAATACCTTGACAGAGCTACGCTCAAAACCATAGTGCTTGTCTTCAAAGATCTGTGTGCGACTGCAGAATGCAAGGCGCTGGCATGAGAACAACATTAATGCTGAATGTGTAGAGGGGAAAGGAGAGACAGAAAAACTCACAAGAAATAAATTTAGCATGTGCATTTCCTAATAACAATGGAGACAGACCTGAAAAATAAGTCTACTGTTGATACAACAGTGATGCTAAGTTCTGTTTCTTTTCTGAAGACTGTGTTACCTTATTGTACTCATGACTAGGGAAAGTGAAATATTTATACACAATTCCGGAAAACGGGAGATTGATTTAAAAATGCTCCAAATTAAGGTGGTGGATGTTGTGTTGGAATGCAACAGGTAATTCCTACCTAAATTAAACGTAAATGAAGACAATTAACTTCTAGTAGGTATTTAGACAATGTAACACAGTCAAATAGTGTGATTAATTATATCTCTATTAGATATCATACCATGGGCTTCAGCAACCTTCATCTCTCTAATGTACCCCAGCAATGTGTCTGTATATCTGAGGAAAAACCACAGCTAGTCACACTTGTCCATCTTTAGGTGAAGATGACTGCTCCCTAATATGTTGTAAAAGGATGAGAAAGAGTGCTTAGAAAGGTGTGAATATTTCAGAGACAGCTGTGCTGTAATGTGAAGGACACCATAAAGATGGTGTTAGCCAAGTGAAAGGTATAAACTCTGCCTTTGTGCTCCTCATTTAACATATCAGTTTCCTGTGGAAATCTAAATCCTTAGAGGATAATTAATGAAAATTATGAGCACATTCCAGAGGGAAAAACACACGTGCTCATTTTTGCTGGGTCAAAACCTAGACAAAGACATGCTGTGGTCTAAGAGATGGACCATGCCTTGTCACGTGAAAAAGGCTGAAGTGCAGAGAGCCCTTGGTTCCTGTTCATTTCAGCTGGGAAGCACTACAGCCACACCATGATGGTGCTGCCCTGGGGCTAACAGCCCCTTGGAAGGCAGGGTTATTAGCTGCAGCATGCTAACACAGCTACACTGCTGTCAGCTGTTTTCAGCAGAGAAATTATTTCTTCTGATACAACCCATACGTGTCACATGGATCTTTACCTACTGATTAGATTACAGAACTCACACACTATCAAACTATCTTCCAGCACACCTGAATGCGCACTCCTGTCCACCCAGTCTGTACGTTACCTGAGTTACGGGATTCTTCTTCTTTTGGGTACACTTGGCCTCATACTCTGGCCTCAGCTGGAGTTGTTGCTGCTCCTCTTCAAAATCAACCAAATCCCACTCATATTTCAGTCTTGCTTGCCGCCTCTTCCAGAACTCCAAGAAAAGTGTAACTGTTGGAAGTGTTAAGTATAGTTAGAATAGAAAAGTGAACAACCTTCTGAACCAATTAAACTTGTTTCTGCACTGGCTTCTATTCTTTAGGCTATTGTTTACTCTCGCAATATGACTCATCTATTTTTACTGGCTGCCTTTTGAATTTCAAAGCTAAGACTTAAACACAGATTAAGTACGTTTATTAGTTAATTTAATTCCAGAAGTGGATGAAATGGGAAATGCTAAGACAGACAATGGCTATTGGCATGGTTATGACAACCATGCTCAATTACAGCTTTCATTACTTCTCACATACAAATAATATAGAACTAGCAGAAAAAAACTATGATAATTCAATTCATTGCTTGTGTATAACTGTGTAATGCATGAAAACTACTACAAGTAAGCAGAGCTAAACTGTTACATTCAAGGATTTCTGTTGCTTTTGGATGGTTATTTGATATGATGGTCATTCTAGAGATAGGGGACGTCCAACGCTTCGTATGGTCAAAAGTGAGGATAGCTTTAAGTTTGCTGTTTAAAAATATATATATAGTTATTAGAAGGAACTTGTTTCATATGTAAACAGCTATAAAAGGTATATTATCATATAATGTTTTAAAAGCCTTCTGTAAACTAATTTGAAATGTAAACCTTTGGTCACCTGATTGCTCTTATTTGAGGTGGGGAGACTCCATAGCTTATACAGCCACAGAAAACCTTATATTTTGCAGTTCTAAAGTCTTTTCCTGGTACTTCCTGAATGAGTAATCTATGTCACTCAAAGGCTAGCGCTTAAAACCACAACAAGTTTAGGAAAACTGCAATACAAAATCATCTCATTCAAAATTCTTTTTTTGAGAAATCTCTGAAAAGGCTACTTGCTATATCCTTCGATAACAAATACATTAGCACACAGAGATCTGTGTCTGTAACCAAACTGAAGACTTAGTTATATCTCATATAATGTTCCAGCCGGTAGACAAGGTATTTAGGGAATGAGAAATAACAGCCTTGGTATCCCACATCTATAAAGACATATGAACTCCAGGAAAATAACTTATATGCAGAATAATCTAATCTTCAAGTCTGAGCAATTTCAGTTTGCGTGATCCCATGCTTACAGGCAGTCTCAGGAAATGCATCTATTTCCACATCATCAAAACCTACTATAACTTATGAACTTCACTGGAACAGAATCCAAGTGATTTTCATCCTAACAGTGCTGCTAATAATCACTTCTGCAGCGGAGGCAGGATATTAAAGCCATCCACCTCCTTTCTTCACACCTCCCTCAGCAGTTTGGTCAAGATTTTTCTGTTGCTTGACCTAAAACTTATTAGCAAATGTACTCACCCCATATGCCCATGAAAATGGCAAAAAAAAGAGTTGCCACGTTGTCAAACAAATGGGAATACTGCAACAGAATACAGAGGAAACATTCAGTAAGAAACCAGTTTTCAGTATGAACAAACATGAGAAAAGGCTGAAGAAGCAGGTACAGACCTCTGAGGACTCACAGGTGGTGTTTAGTCTCCAGTACTCACACTCTCGGTCACAAAGAGGACACATGATGATCTCTCCTCCAATTGCAGCATCACAGATCTCTTTGCTGAGGACAGAAACATACAGAATATGTTTTTATAGCATCTAAAGAGACACTGCGTGAAATGTATTTCCTCAAAAATAAAGATGTTGAAGCTTCCTTTGTTCAAAGCTCAACATCTGCAGCTTAACACAGAAGCTAAGGGCAATCCAAGAAAAAGAAGCTGCTACAAGTAGGCTAACTAGCTATTCCCTTGGCTTGGGCCTCGGCCTTCTGATTTTTTTCCAGTAACAAAACAGAAGTCTGAAAGGAACTGTACTGCACATGCGGGATACAAACTGGTTTCTGACATAATCAAGCCATCTCTGATGGCAGAACACTGCTGACCTGTACTGCACTCATGCTTCCAGTAGTCAGCAAAAATGATGACTGACATAAAAAGGTCAATACTCCGCAAGATAGATTAAAATATAAAAGCATAATGAAACAATGTACACTTGAAGCAAACAATTTTGAGACATGTCAGTGATATTCTTTAGGCCTTATATATTGCAGGTACTCTACTATTAGAAGCTGTTGCCAAAGGGCAATAAAATACTGCTTTTCACCTACAAGTTGAGTCTTACTAATTAATAGCTACCTGTTCTCTGACTGTTCACCACCATTTAGGTCAATATAGGTAGGTGAAAAACAAAATTGTCTGCTGAGTTTAAAAGCTCATTACCTGTCTTTCTCCATGAACAATGTTTTTGCCTTGCTTAGCTTTTACCATTGCAAGCTCAGGAGATTTTCCGCATTACGCTCACCTGCTCATATTTTCATCCATTGTAAACAAGCCATAAAGAAAACAGATTACGCCAACGACTGCAGCAAGGAACAACATCTCAGTGTAAAATCCTAGCCAGGCAAAATAGATTCCAATCTTTTCACCATAGTACTTCCTGAGTACAAAAAAAAACATCAACAAAACTTAACAATTTGAATGAATAAAATACATGGCCTCATTTGACTTCCCCTTCCCCACTCCCATAACCTCCACCAAGAGCTCCAGCTTTAAATCATTCTCTTTCCCTCAGGGTAATGTAAATGAAGATCTACTTTTTTATTTTCCAGTGAGTTACACAAATGGGCACAATGGTTCTGATTACACAGTTAGAACGTAAAGGTAGTTTCTCACAGAAATAGAACTGGTTGTGTAGCAGAAGGGCAGCTGCAACCCATGAATGCAGTAATGTGCAGTCATTATTAAGACTATATGAGCTGAATCAAAGAAATCTTGGGTAAGGTTAGCTTAACTTCAAGTTTAACACTGAATTACGAGTCAAGCTTCAGAAACTGATTTCACCAACATTTTTTCAAGTCTACACTGAAATTTGAAAATTTCAAATTAATCTTTAAAAATTGTGGCAGAGATTGATTATAAAATGCAAGATATTCTTTATATGTGTTCATCTATCGATCCCAGGAGTGCTGGCTAGACTGGATGAGGCTTTATTTGCAGAACAGCATTTTTCCAGTTGCTAGTTAAAACACATACTGTGTCCTCCAAAGACCCAGTACCCTCTTATGTGTCTGATTCTCACCAGAACTTCACCCAGCAAAAATAAATACAAATCTGTAAGCTTATTATATTTAATTGGTTTTCACTGTAATACAAAGCAGACAATATTTTACCTGATGAGATCCAAAGGCTGCTCTTTGTAGAACCGCAAGAAACGGGCCCACTCCATGTACAGTGTGTATCTCTCATTGTCACAGTTTGGATCACTTGCCTTTTTCCAGTACTGGCACTGTGAGCAAATCAGAGGAAAGGCAAAACAGCTCATCAACAGACTCAAACACTAAATTGAAAGAAGCGAGCATTAATAATCATGTACATCTCTTAACTGGCAATTAAAATAATTTGCAATTCACTCAACCGCACTCTCCTTCAGCATTTTAAATAGAAACTTCTTCATATACGTGTGTTCTAAGATGATATACATTTTCAGTAAACATCTTAGACATTAAAACAACCTGTACTGCACAGAGCCACTTCACGCTATGTTACACCAAAGCTGCACTAGTACAGCAACATGAACTGCAATACTCATTTGCTCCAGTAGGTTACTGCAGTAAATGGTTTGTCCCTTTACACTGGTGTAGCATATGCAGCTGCAGAAATTCAAGTTTCCCAGAAATAGAAAACCACTACTTCACTCCTGATTCAGGAAAAATAATGGAAATTTAAATCTTTTTTTCTGTAGCTCAGAAGCAGTCTCTCATTGTAAATTCCACAGCCAAAAGCATTTCACTGAGAGCTGTACTGCCAGAGAACATAAGTCAGAGTTTTCCCCTGCTCCTTGTCATTGCACTAGCATGTACTCAGCGCTGTCGTTTTTGAAGTTGAATACAAAGACACACCAAATGAAATTTTGACACTAATTTACTCTAGTAACGTTCATCAATGTATAGAAAAGATATTCACAACACTGCTCCTTACTGTCTGTTTTTTGGTGCTCCCAACAGTATGAGGTACTTTCTGGCAGCAGTACAGCCTAGAGTCTCATCAGCTATACTCTCTCCCTATAAACTTACATTTATCTTTCTAACATATTACCACATTATCTGTATCATAAACATTATAGGAACATACTACGGAATAAGTTTCCTAGAAATTATGGGACTGACTTTTTTAAGTAGACCCTAGAAACTCATCCATGGGAAGAAACCTTTCAGAATATAAAAGCCCAACAGTAAGGCTGGCAGATATTTCCTGTGTACTGCAAAACAGAATCAATTACCAGGACAAACTGAAAGGGTTTGAGTCCATTTTCATTTCTGCTGGAAACAGCAATGTCACAGTAGGTGAAAGATAAAAACGCTGGTAAATACTCGAGGGAGTGGAATGCTAAAATACTTACATCATGAAGAGGGTATGCAGCTGAATAGGTGCCGTTATTTAGCAGTCTTTTAATCCCAAACTTCTTCTTCCCTTCTTCTGTTCCATATGGACAACGTGTAAGAATATAATTAACCTGAGATTTAAATACATGAATTTCAGTCCTTTCCTGCTTTAAGGCCACCTAACAGAGTTCTGCAAAGGCTGTGCACTCTGTAATCTGCAAGAATAACACGCAAAGGAAAAAGTAGTTCTTCAGAAAGCCCTTCCCTGAGTGACTGTGGAGGGCAAGCCTGCCCGGGAGAAGTACAGAAGTACATTTTTAAATACATTAATCCAGCATTCTAAGAAACCTCTAGGCTTCCTCATATTTACTCACAGGCATAACAGCTTATATTTTCCTTCCTTGAACATATATTCCTACGGTCAGTGTAAACCAACACGTAAACGAAAGCAGACAAAAGTTGCATACGTACTATCCTGTTTCTCATGGATGGAGAGAAGAAAGTGCTCTCATCATTAATGAGGTACAGCTCCTGCTTGTCCTTGCTGAATGGCGCAGTGAAATAATCTGGCTCTGGGTGCATCACCTTCTCAGGCAGCCTGAATGGTGTAAGCATGCAGTCCAGGGGGTTCTCCACCGTTGAGGGAATATCATTTTCCCTGATGGGAACTTTAATGTTCAGCACTTCTGCGTATGTGATGAGAACCTCCCACGGGGCATGGATCTTCACAAAGTAAATTTTGCCATCTTCAGATTCCTGTCCCACAGAAGTCAAATCTGACATCAGATTTACTGTGTTTTACTGCAGGATTTATCAGTGGAGTTGTTACACACTACTTATTTCTTTTTACACCGTTTTGAAAGCTTTTTTTTTTTTTAGACTTTAAGTTTTAAACACTGAATGGCTATGTGAATGGCTGGCTGTTAATGCAGATAATCTTTGCACCATTAAATGCTTTTCAGACTGCAATCACCTTGCACTGTGAGGCCCGAGCATGCTCACGGCATGCTGAGGGCATTGGAAATGCAAGGGCTCGCTGTGTGGTGCTGCCATTTGGCAGCCCAGCTCTCCTGCAGGTTTTCAGGGTGCTCTGCCTCCTGGACGGGCAGTTCTCATACAGCAAAGCAGACCGTATGTGGCTCCTTGCAAGAGCACACTACCAAGAGCTGCAACATCTGTTACAGCCCTGCAGCTATGATAAGGAATAATCTTCTCACGGGGCGTCACCCTACACGTGTCCTTGTAGCATGCCACATACATGCACATAGAAGAAAGCAGCATCAGATAGTGTAACATATTGCTCCATGAATCTCCATCTAAGGCTAGAGAGCCTGGATTTCATCACAAGTTATTTTGCCTCACTCTGTCTCTGGCAGAAAGAAACATACAAAAACATACTGATTGTAGAAATCAGCATCTTCTGCTCTCCACTTAAAAACCCAAACAGCAACACTGATCAAATGTCCTGAAGCTGTTACACTAGGGGCTGTCCTCATTGGAACTGCCACACCCAGTGAGCAGATGCTAATCTATTCACTGTGGGCCAGATATGTTTCTGACTGTTTGGTGAGATTACATCTAGCTGTGAGCATGCTTCCCCTTTACACAGGTCTATGTGAATTCAGGGCTAGTTTGGAACTGATTTCTTTTTGTTATGAAATCAAAAACACAATCACTTTTCTCTGAAACATAATGACTTTCTTTGCACAATCCTTAGGAACGTGCCTGGAAAAATAATTCCACTAGACAAATTTAGCTAGACTTAACTAAATCATGCTCCACTGAAATCTGCTAGAGTCTTCTGTAATTTTTCTCACAAGGCAGCAAAGTGCTATATGCTAAGTACTTATCTGCAGGTCTATTTGTTTAGTACTAGTTTTTCTTGAGTTGCTTTTTCTCCTTTTCCTACCTTCTTGTCTTCTGTTTCTAGTTCCAAACCAGCCTTCTGCAGATTGCTCTCAAATTCTTTTCTTCTTTCCTGAAGAGAAATAAACATGTTTTACTTGCTGGCTGACCCACAATGTGAAACCCACAGCTCAGGAACAGGCTCATACACCGTGCCATCCTGTTAAGTGGACAAGCAAGCCAAGTCTTGAGCATTTCTGAGTTGGTACAAGTGTTACCATTAAAATCCAGCAATATTTCTAGTAAGATGGAAAAACTAGATAAAAAGAAAAATTCTGGAAGCATTCAGGTTAGGGTTAATGTTATCTGTTAGTGTTTGTGGTGTCTCCAGTTTAATAACCCTGCCTGATGCAAATGCTCAGGTACCAATTGCAGACAATTCAATGTGCTTCATAAACAGCTTAGCTGGACAGCTAGATAAGACTACAGAATCATCACGTGAGAGCCCAGATGTGCTTTGCCTGTGTCAAGTCAGCATGGACTTCAGGCAGAGATAAGTAAATGTGCCTGGGGCAGCATGCAACCAGCGCCGAGGTGTCCTGCTTGAGCCCTGTACTTCTGCCAGTAATTGTAGGTAGTGTCTTTAGGCAAGAAAGACACTCCTCCCCTCATTCTCTGCAGTTTTTTCTCCTATTGAGAGACTGAATTAATTTCCCTTTAATTGCATAAAATTTGCGTGCCAGAATAACCGCAAGTTGCACTAACTATCGAGCCCTGGCCTCATTAGAAAGCACCAGATGGACAATCAGTTGATTTCTTGCTAAAACCTGTAATGACATGTCATGTGTTCTCTCTACCACAGTCTTACATGATGTTTAAACACGCACACGATGAAGGAGAAAAACAACATCACAGTTTCCAGCCGATTCCCTGTTGCTGTTTCTGTGAGGAGCAGGCTGCCCTATTTACATTTGAGTTTGCATAAAGTACTCAGATCAACGAATACAGACTGAAGAACAGCTCTCAGATCTATACTAAAATATGTTGATATATTTACTATGTTACTAGCAAGGCTCTACCTTACCCCTAACATCTCATTTTGCCAAATATCTGTAGTCATTAAATTAGTCACTGGATAACCTAGCAAATAGGGTGAGCTTCGTATCCAAAAATGTGCTGTTCTGGATGCTGTTTTCCCCCAGCAAAGCACTCTGCCATTGTTCTTTCCCTGGCAAACCCTAGAGGAGGTCCAGGCAAGCCAGCTCAGGGCCCCCTGCCACCAGAGATACTCTCACCCAGCTCCTCCTTAAACTGTGCAGCTTAATCATAGACAGAGCCAAAGGACAAGCCCTGTCTGACTTTTCTTCTCTTACTGTAGACTTAGCAGGATGAAGCGCACTAATGGAAAGGGTGTGCTTTTTACCACCTTGCTCTCTTCTCATATGCCACCTTCTCTGAAACATGTGAATGTACTTCCCAGACACCTGAAATAGCCATCTTTCAAAGGAAATCAATCTGCTGGAAAAACAAACAAAACCAAAAAAAAACATTCCCCTCCTTTCTAGCCAAACACTATATTTCCTCTCATTGTTAGCAAAGGCTTAAGCTGGACAAAAAGTGCTCTTGTCCCAGTGCCATTTTTTCTTTTGTGTTTTAATCTATACAAGAACAATCTTATGCTCACTACCTCAGCCCTAAAAAGCTACACTTTTGGGGCATGTATTTGGGTTTCCACTTCAGACCCTGCCCTGCTATTCCAGAGGGACACAAACAGCCCCGTGGGTCGGACAGTGATAACGGGCCAATCTCCTTCCTCACATTTGGTTTAAGCACAGTTCTTAAACCTCTCAGGAGCACCTGTAAAAGATAGAAACCCTGTTTTCTGAGACCACTGTGGCCAATATTGGGTAGAAAGCAACCCAAGCACTGCTGTGGCAGTGCCCTTGGGCTTGGGCAAGGGTAACTTCACCTCCTGCCATGTGTCTGAGCACAATGAACTGTGCTGATAAGATTAGCAAAGCAAGAGCCAAAGTCCAACAGCACTAAAACACCTACTGCAGATGTAGCACTGTATGATTAGGGTGATGACTCTCTTCACTTTCCCCTTTCTGTCAGGCAGGGAGCACCACCCTGTTTCTGTGTGAATCATTTCTTAGATATGTTTTTGGAATGTTATTTATTTTTTCCATATTCTCATACATTTCATTTATTGATAAAATACTTCCGACTCTCTGCTAGATGCTTTAAGGAAAAAGAAAGCTACTGTCTCACCAAAATATTAATTTTTGTCTACAGTGATCTTGTGATTAGGATTTATACATGTAGCTTATAGAAGGCAAATTCAAAATAGACTTCAAGCTGGACAGTTTCTGGGAAACACCAGGGAAGTGAACATGTTTGCTCTGCAGGAAGCTAAGGAGGAAGATGAACATCTTGCATCTGTATCAGAGCCATGCTGAAACACACAAAGGAATTATTCACCCCCCCCCCCCCTTAGAAATGCAGAATAAAGCTGTTTCCTTGAGACAAGGAACCAGAACCATTTGTCACAACTGTTTTTCTCTTTCGATGAACAATTCCATTCTTAGCTGCTGCATTTTGCTTCATCACTGTGCTGCAGTAACAGAAACATACATTTCTTTCCAGGACCAAGCATGCCATTGCCACCACAGTATCTCAACCAAATTCCACAATCTGTGCTGCATCAATATTTAAACAACAGCACAGTACTTCTGAGCACAAATATCTGCATTCATTTACTGGCATATTCGTTGTATAAAGATCTTTGCTGGACATAAATATAGGGTACATTTCCTTTTCTCTGCAGATTCCCAAGAACCACGTGAAAGGTGACGTGCCCTACCAGTGACACATGCAAAGCTGACCTGCACAGCCACAAATCCCAGGCCTTCTTTCAAGGATCTGTCAACTCTTGTGGGAAGAGACATAAGAATAAAATCCCACAAAACTCGATGTAGGTATGTTCTGCAATTTCACAAGACAAAGGTTTCTTCCTACAAAGTGCATCTTTACCTCAAGGAGGAACTATAATATTAGCTGCTAGTTTTCATGTATTTTTTTTCCTCTCCATGTAAATCCTTCAGTAAATAATGACAACCATGTACACGGCCTCTTGTCTGGCTAAGATTCCAGCCACCCGCTAACGATCTATAAAGCAATTAAGAAGGAAATTGCTGCAACAACAGAAATGAGTAACTAGAGTGAGCAACTAGCTAATTTTCCTTTCAGCTTTAAGTATTACCTAAATAGTCTCCGCTTCTTCCCTCATGCTATTTGAACATGACTCATGCAAAAGGTTTATTTTAAGAGTTGCTTTCACATATATTGCATCGATATGTTTTTCCTCTCTCTACACTGACTGGACTTCTCTTCATTCTTTTTAAAATGCATTTTACTTTACAGTAGATAAAAGAATCTAACTAGGATTATGGCCTGACAGAGAAGCAAGGTGGGTTTGATAAAGCATGCCTTTGTAAGATTCTATGGCGCCACAGAAAACGTTGCCATTCAGGCAACTGGATCTTGCTGGGAAGCCCAAGGATGATCACCAATTGACATTTTAGAGGGAGGCCCATGCTTCCTTGTTCCGGCTACAGTGTACTTTGTTCCATGGGAGGTCTCTTACCAAAGCCACGTTAAGTATTTTACTAGAACAATGAGAACATGTATGTAGAGAGCAAATCAAATCCAAGCTAAAGCTCAGAGAGGAGATGCTGTGCTTGTTCAGTAACAAAAGAGTCCTAAATAAGCCTTAAAAGAAGAATTGCATGGATTCTAACATGGATTCTAATCTAGTTCTCTTTCTGCTAAATGAAGGTAAGGATGAAAAATCAAAACGGTGCCCATTTATTTAAAAGAATATACATTATTGCTACAACTAACTTGGATAATACCTTATTTAGAAGAAAGCTCCTTCATTAACGCAATACAGATATAGGCTCACTTAAAGCCTCACCTACTTCTAAGATTATTTAAAAAAGAAAGCAAAATCATTTGGCATTAAACTGACTGTAGAATATACTGAACGACCCAAACAACCGAGTGATCAATTCAGTAAATAAAGTCCTCCAAAACCCAATAAAATTGCTTCCTAACACACAATAGTACATTACACAGATTTCTGTACACAGAATGGCATTTTGCACATTTATGAGATCTTTTTACAAAGTTCAGTTCCAGCTGAGTGCAGCAATTTGAAAGGCTTAGCAATTGATATCCAGGTAACAATAGATAATAATTGATGAGACCTCAAGAAAGCAAACTTACCAACTTCTTTTCCCATTCTTTATTAAGATCATCCACATAGGAGAGAACAAAATCAATCCTCCTGACACCATCCCTGAAGAATATTGAATCTTTGCTTTCATGTCTTTTATCGATCTGCAGAAGATACGGGCACACAATTAAAAATCAAGTATTGCCACTGCTCTAAAATAACAGAAGGCAGAGCGGTTTCCTTAAAATTGCCCCAATTTTTCAGTTTCTTCATAGCTGAAGATACACTCAGGCAAGTTTTAACAAGGGCTATATGCAGCTGCAATCATTTTCACATTGATTATAACCACAAACGTCACAAACCAGTAAATAACTGGTATACAAAGAGTAAATATAATACACATTAGTGTAGTGATGCCTGTGAACAATGCTATCATTTCTTCTTAAACACTTTTTAGAACGTGTCACAAACAATCAAGACAAGCGTTACTTGGCAGTATGAGTTTTTCTGCAGTTAGTAGGAACACCACTCTGCACCAAAGCATTGGAGGGCATCATTCATCAGCTTGAAGCAGGCAGCAAGAAGTGAAACCCATGCATTTATTTCTATGCAACAAGAGTCACTAAGGCCAGCCACCACAGGGAAGTACGTCCCAGGAACGATCATGTACAAACTGGCACATAAATGACACAGCGGTTATATTTCAAAACTGAATATTTAGTTCCCTGAAGAAAAAAAATAAAAAAAAAAGAAAATGGATAAAATGCATCAACGCAACAGGGAAATTGATATTCTAATTGAACTATTGAGGTTCATGTTTTCAATTATCAGCATATCCGAATTTTGTATCAGTAACACTAATCTTATCCACTAATAGGCTACAACAATTAATGTTCAGCAAACAAAGATAATTACCTCCTTCCACTATGAAAGTTAATATTAGGTAATATTATTTATTATTGCATTAACATTCAGCTCTACCAAATTGCCTAAAAGACTCCAGGTTCATATGGCAAAGTGTTCCCTCTGGCAGGTAAAAATCAGGGCTAAATTTAACTCCATGCTAAGGAAGTTGGTTTGTTTTGGTTTTTTATTGTTGTTTAATGGGACAATCAACAAATTAGCACGGAGTCATATAGAACCCAAGTGGGTTTTCATTTTAGTAGAGCAGAAACAAAAAAGAGTAACTCAGAGAGATACATCTTTCTCCCTCTTAAACCATATAAAGATGCATGTGAAAAAAGGCTCTGGAAAAGCACAAAATATTTGCAACGGTGAACCTTGCTCTCAGTTAACAGAAGACACCACACAGTGAAGCATGTTATTACTGCAACCATCCAAGGCACTTGCAATATCATTCATCACTGTTTTACCCTGAGTCGACGCTTCAGGAACAGATTATATCTCCTTCCACTCTGCTGGAATAACCAACAAGTAGTTAGTTAGCATGCCATTCCTCTCCAAGTCCCAAAGGGAGATGCTTCCAGCAGCACCCTGTGCTTGGTGTCAGCGAGCAGTCCTTACCAAGACCAGGAAAGGCCTCCAAGTACCAGCAAAATCATGGCCATGCACAAACAGCATGACTGTGCTTTATAAATTCAGGGGTTTTTGAACAGCTCTGAGAACGCTAATTGCCATTATTTGGACACTTAAGCATAGTGTAGAAGAACAGTAAGAAGGTTTCTTTGAATGTAATGCAAAGATGACAACAGAAACAGGTACTGGCTAATGAATGGAGCATGCATGGTACTATTATACCTGCGTCATGTTGGATCCACTGAAACATAAAATGAAAATAGCAGCTACATCATCCCAGAGCTGAAAAGGCTACGAGCATAATACCCATGTATTCCAGGACATGTGCTTCTGTTCAAATATGCTCAAGTTTGAAAAATATTAAACAATCCCTGTTTTCCCATCGTGTTGTACAACTTTTTGCCCCTTCACCAGCTACACTGGTGCTACTAAATGTAGCACACAATCAGGCAAGATTCAGATGCTCACAATAATCATGGAATCCAATGAAAGGAAAGGAGTAGCATTTTCTATTTTGTTCAGCTGTGTTTTTACAAACAACTGTATAATTTGCAGCTGTTAGGTGTTAGGCTGATTAGTGCACAAAACCACACTGAAACCTACACAGTATAACAGTACTGTAATTATTCAATGTTACAGTTAACTGATGCCTAAGCAGCACTCTAGCAACATCTAATCTTAGGAATTAATGTAAAGATCAGGATACCTCAATCACCAATTAAAAAAGGCAGAGATGCTCATACAGAGCATCTCTGTCCTCGTGAACTAACAAAAACCACATACACAAATATAACAACTTCAAAAAAGTCTTGCCAAATGAGTGTCCCAAATTCTCTGTGTAGCCCAGTTACAGCTAGATCATTCCACACAACTGAAGTACCATTTTATCTTCAGTGCCATCCAAGTTTGCTTGTTTCCCACGATGTGTTGGAATCCCACTCAGTCACTAAAGGTCTCAGCAGCCATTTAAGAAGATGCAGTAGTCACCTTTGTATCCGCTTTGTGAAGGAGAATATTTCTCAACTCTGTCCTCTGCATAAATTTATTCATTGTGGATAATGACAAGCGTACTCATGAAACCCATAAATAATTCCTTTCCAGTGTGCTACATTTGAATTTCATGGGAAGAACAAGATCAGTCTTGCATATTCATGCTATTCTGTGCCTAAATGTGCACTTATGGGGCTAAAATGCCTGAAATGGTGATCATTTGCATTGGCTGTATTTGTGAATCATAGAACACTCTGGACTACATTTTACTTCTTCACAGCTCTTCTCAGAACTGTGTTCAAAATAACTCATCTTGGACAAGCCACAGTTATTGAGTTATACCTCTCATCATAGCAGATGGTCTTTGATGAGCTTCTTCGGTAATACAAGTAACCAAATTAAAACTTCCCAGCACAATACAGACAGACACCAAGCAGAAGCTTTTGAATAACTAAATGATATCCAGTGAGGAATTACTGAGGAGATGGAGCCAGTCTCCTCTCGGAGGCATATGGTGAAAGCTGCAAGTTGCAACAAGGAAAATTCCTGCTGGATTTGAAGGAGTGGCTGAGCAGGAACAGGTCCAACAGGTTGCCCAAACAGACTGCGTCATCTCCATCCTTGGGATCCACAGCTTGACGGACTAAGCAACCACGGCTGGGGGTTGGATCTACATGATCTGTAAGGTCCTTTCCAACCCAAACCATTCTATCGTTCTAACCTGATCCACATCTGAAGTTGGCCTTGCCTTGAGGAGGAGACCTCTGGTGTTCACCTCCAACCTGTCACTGCATGACTCCGTGAAGCGATGTGATAGTGCTCAGCATGCACCACTGCGTCCAGAGGATGCATAAAGCAGATTTATAAGGACTACTCATTGTCCTGAAGTAATGTTATGGTTTTGTGATTTTTTGTTGTCGGTATTCCACATCATTACATCATGTAAGGTACGGGCAGTTAAAGAGTTAATTCCC